>NC_077232.1:11786933-11797644 GCF_027887165.1 Monodelphis domestica | reverse complement strand
ACTATATGAACACAACTACAAAACACTCGCCACACAAATAAAACTAGACTTTAGCAATTGGAAAAACATTAACTGCTCATGGGTAGGACGAGCCAATATAATAAAAATGACCATCCTGCCCAAACTTATTTATCTATTTAGTGCCATACTCATGGAACTCCCAAAAAATTTCTTTACTGATTTGGAAAAAACCATAACAAAGTTCATTTGGAATAACAAAAGATCAAGGATATCCAGGGAAATAATGAAAAAAAACCACTACTGAGGGTGGCCTAGCAGTCCCAGACCTCAAACTATATTATAAAGCAGCAGTAATCAAAACAATTTGGTACTGGCTAAGAGACAGAAAGGAGGATCAGTGGAATAGACTGGGGGCAAGTGACCTCAGCCAGATAGTATACGATAAACCCAAAGATCCCAGGTCTTGGGACAAAAATTCACTATTTGATAAGAACTGCTGGGAAAACTGGAAGACAGTGTGGGAGAGACTAGGAATAGATCAACACCTGACACCCTACACCAAGATAAATTCAAAATGGGTGAAAGACTTAAACATAAAGAAGGAAACCATAAGTAAATTGGGTAAACACAGAATAGTATACATGTCAGAACTTTGGGAAGGGAAAGACTTTAAAAACAAGCAAGACATAGAAAGAATCACAAAATGTAAAATAAATAATTTCGACTACGTCAAATTAAAAGGCTTTTGTACAAACAAAACCAATGTAACTAAAATCAGAAGGAAAACAACAAATTGGGAAAAAATCTTCATAAAAACCTCTGACAAAGGTTTAATTACTCAAATTTATGAAGAGCTAAATCAATTGTACAAAAAATCAAGCCATTCCCCAATTGATAAATGGGCAAGGGACATGGATAGGCAGTTTTCAGATAAAGAAATCAAAACTATTAATAAGCACATGAAGAAGTGCTCCACATCTCTTATAATCAGAGAGATGCAAATCAAAACAACTCTGAGGTATCACCTCACACCTAGCAGATTGGCTAACATGACAGTTATGGAAAGTAATGAATGCTGGAGGGGATATGGCAAAGTAGGGACATTAATTCATTGTTGGTGGAGTTGTGAACTGATCCAGCCAGTCTGGAAGGCAATTTGGAACTATGCACAAAGGGCGATAAAAGAATGTCTACCCTTTGATCCAGCCATAGCACTGCTGGGTCTGTACCCCAAAGAGATAAGGGACAAAAAGACTCGTACAAAAATATTCATAGCTGCGCTCTTTGTGGTGGCCAAAAATTGGAAAACGAGGGGATGCCCATAAATTGGGGAATGGCTGAACAAATTGTGGTATATGTTGGTGATGGAATACTATTGTGCTAAAAGGAATAATAAAGTGGAGGAGTTCCATGGAGACTGGAACGACCTCCAGGAAGTGATGCAGTGCGAGAGGAGCAGAACCAGGAGAACATTGTACACAGAGACAAACACACTGTGGTATAATCGAATGTAATGGACTTCTCCATTAGTGGCAGTGTAATGTCCCTGCACAATCTGCAGGGATCAAGGAGAAAAAAACACTACCCATAAGCAGAGGACAAACTGAGGGAGGAGAAACACCGAGGAAAAGCAACTGCCTGACTACAATGGCTGAGGGGACATAACAGAGGAAAGACTCTGAGAAAACACTCTGATGCAAATACTAACAACATGGCAATGGGTTCAAGTCAAGAACACATATGATACCAGTGGAATTCACGCGTCGGCCACGGGTGGTGGGAGGGAGAAAAAGAAAATGATCTTTGTCTTTAATGAAAAATGCATGGAAATGATCAAATAAAATACTATAAACTTTAAAAAAAAACAAAAAAAAAACTACTTTGCCCAACTATATGGCAATAAATATACCAACCTAGGTGATATGGATGAATATTTACAAAATATAAATTGCCTAGACTAACAGAAGAAGAAATAGATAATCCCATATCAGAAAAAGAAATCCAACAGGCCATCAAAGAACTTCCCAAGAAAAAATCCCCAGGGCCTGATGGATTCACCTATGAATTCTATCAAACATTCAAAGAACAGCTAACCCCAATACTATACAAACTATTTGACATAATAAGCAAAGAGGGAGTTCTACCAAATTCCTTTTAGGACACATATATTGTACTGATCCCAAAGCCAGGCAGGCCAAAAACAGAGAAAGAAAATTATAGACCAATCTCCCTAATGAATATAGATGCAAAAATCTTAAATAGAATATTATCAAAAAGACTCCAGCAAGTGATCAGAAGAGTCATCCACCATGATTAAGTAGGATTTATAGCAGGGATACAGGGCTGGTTCAATATTATGAAATCCATCCACATAATTGACCACATCAACAAGCAAACCAACAAAAATCACATGATTATCTCAATAGATGCAGAAAAATCCTTTGATAAAATATAACACCCATTCCTATTAAAAACACTAGAAAGCATAGGAACTCTCTCTCCCTCCCTCCCTCTCTGTGTGTGTCTCTCTCCCTCTCTCTCTCTCTCTCTCTCTCTCTCTCTCTCTCTCTCTCTCTCTCTCTCTCTCTCTCTCTCTCTCTCTCCCTCTCTCTCTCTCTCTCTCTCTCTCCCTCTCTCTCTCTCTCCCTCCCTCTCTCTCTCTCCCTCCCTCTCTCTCTCTCTCCCTCTCTCCCCCCCCCCCTTTACAAATTCCAGTGAGTTGTGCTGCTGTGGGGGGCCCTTCTCAGGTCCTGGTTCTTGGGCAGACATTCTTTTCTTCACTTTCCTGAAATAGAAACTGAGGCCTGCTGAGCTATGGACTTGCCTTTTCATCTTGCGCACTGTGGGGAGGGCAGATGAGAGGGTGTCAGCAGGGCGGAGGAGGGGCTGGGTCAGCACCCCTAAGTTGTCTGGGGGAGGCGGCCCTGAGCCGGGGAGGGCTGACAAGGGTCCTCTACTCCCCCCAGCACCCCCCGAGAGCTCTGCTGTACTGAAGGGAGAATTGAGGCCCGGAGAGCCCTGGTTTGCCCAGGCCACAGGCTCAAAGCAGGAAGGGGCCTAGAGGTGGCCTCACCCGTTGTACAGAGGAAGAGACAGAAGTCTCCAGAGATGAAGTGACTTGCTCAGGTCAGAGAGGGTCGGGCCAGGATTTGAACCCAGGGCGCCTGACTCCTGCTCCAGCCCTCTCGCTATCTCCCAGCTCTTGGAATAGGCCTAGCCAAAGGCTCAGAGATGGCTGGAGGGGAAGGAGGGGCCCTGCCTCCTGGATGAAGTAGGAGCCCACCCTGGGGGCTCCCGCAGGCTCGGCTGCCCCTTGGGGTGCCTGGCCCTGCCTTTGGGCACCCCGGGGCCGCCTCTGAGAGCTAGTTCCACCCTGTCCATTTTACAGAGGAGGAAACTGAGGCCCCCGGAGGGGAAGAGCCTTGGCCAGAGCCGCACAGGTCTAAGGCGGCTTTCGCCTGCCTCTCGGGCCGGGCCTGCGGCCTGTCCTGTGTCCAGTCCAGGCTCCGGGGTGTCAAACAAACAGGGCAATGTGTCCCTGGCCCCTGCCCCCCTGTGGCGTTGCTGGTGACTTCCGCCATCTTTGGTGCATGAATTGACAAGTGACCCATTGACGGGGGCCGTGGAGGGGGGCACCCAGGCAGGGCACAAGCCTCCCAGTGTGCCCGGCTCCCACCTTCCCTCCCCCCGCCCCACGGACAATGGGCCAGCCTGAGCCAACAGCCACAGCTGGCAGGGAGCAGGGCTGGGGGGGCCGGAAAGGGGCCCCATGAGGTCCCACCTGCGGCTGGCCGCTCCCCCACTCAAGCCGGCCCTCACTCCCCTGACCCACTGAGGCAGGGCCCCCTGCCCTCCCCCACTGGCCCTCACCCCCCTGACCCACTGAGGCAGGGCCCCCTGCCCTCCCCCACTGGCCCTCACCCCCTGACCCACTGAGGCAGGGCCCCCCTGCCCTCCCCCACTGGCCCTCACCCCCTGACCCACTGAGGCAGGGCCCCCTGCCCTCCCCCACTGGCCCTCACCCCTGACCCACTGAGGCAGGGCCCCCCTGCCCTCCCCCACTGGCCCTCACCCCCTGACCCACTGAGGCAGGGCCCCCTGCCCTCCCCCACTGGCCCTCACCCCCTGACCCCACTGAGGCAGGGCCCCCCCTGCCCTCCCCCACCGGCCCTCACCCCCTGATCCACTGAGGCAGGACCCCCCTCCCATCCCCCACCTGCCCTCACCCCCTGATCCACTGAGGCAGGGCCTCCCTCCCAGATGTCTTCTAATCCCGCCCCTCGTTTTAGGGGCCCCCCCCAGTGAGTGGCTGCTAGGGGGCTCGAAGGGAGGCCTGAACACCCCCCCCCCAACCCCCTCACCCCCGCCTCTGCCCGGGGCCTCCTCTGGGGCCTCTCGGAGGGGCTGCGGGACTGGGTGGTCTGGGGGGAGGGGGGAAGGGCCGCCTGCTTATCGTCGCCGTCAGGTAATAATTCGAATAATTAATGAGGAATGCCGACTGCATAGCTCCTCCGGAGAGGGCGGGGCGGGACACGGGGCGCCCTGCGTGCCCCCTATTCCCTGGATTTGTAGGAGCCCGAGAGGGGCCGCCCCAGAGTTTGGATGGAAGTCTCGAGAGCGGCTCGCTGGGGTCACGGAGGGGGCCGGGCCAGGCTGGGCTGGGGGCGCCGCCCGGCGGCCTCAGTTTCCCCCCGGCTCCGCTGGGCTCTGCCTCTCCCTGGCCCCGGGCTCCGGCCCCCCCTCCGCCCGCCACATCTGCTTCTCGTTAGTCGGGGTATCCCAGGATGCCTCTGGCCGCCCCATCCCCCAGGAGGGAGGATTAGGGGTGATTAGGAGAGAGCGCGGCTCCCGGAGGGAGGAGGGAGGAGGGAGGAGGCAGCACCAGAGGCTGGTTATAATAGAAATACCGTAAACGGAGCAGCCTATCACGCCAGGTAAATAGGGCAGGCCGGGCGCCTCCATTAACCTCTTCAGGCCCGGCGGCCCCCGGCGGCCCCGAGGCCAGCCCCAAGTCCAGAGAGGGGAGCCCTGCCACCAAGGACGCGCGGCCGGGACCAGAAGCGAGCCTCCTCCCCGGCTCTGAGTCCTTTAGGTAGAGGGCCGTCCTGTCTCCTCCCTCGGCCTCCGGGGCCCCATCTGTAAAATGGGTACAGAGGAGGTCTGACTTGGATCTGTGAATCCTGGGACAGGAGTGGGGAGAGCGCAGGGGAAGCCGGATTCCAGGGGCCTTCCCCGCCCTCAGCATCGGCTCCGGGTCCCCGGCGGCACTCCGTGGGTGTCCTGGCCCTCAGGCCGGCCCCCTGCTAATCCCTGCCTTGGGATGGGGGGAGGGTCTCTCGTGACGCCTTAATCAGCTCCGCTGGCCAGAGGTGGCCCCGGGGAGCCCCTGGCATTCCACACATGCCTTCCCTTTGGGGTGGGGGCGGCAGGGGCACAGACGGTCCGACCGCCTGCCTTTCCCGGCGTTCTGGGCCTCGAAGAATCCTTCCGCCCCACCGTGCTGGAGGCTGGCCTCCGCCTTCGAGGGCAGAAAGGCCGGGCCCAGATTGCGGAGGAACTGAGGCAAGGAGGGGGAGGGGCTTCCCGCTCTCCGCCCCGAGGCTCTGGAGAGGGCCCGAAGGAGGGTAAAGGCCGGCAGATGGGAGAGGGGAGGAATAAGGAGGGAGGGAGGGAGGGAGGAAGGAGGAGGGAGCTAAGAAGGAAGCCCCCAGGTGGGGGAAACGCCCCCCGCCTAGAGCCAGAGGGACCAGCCTGTGGGGCTGAGATGGGGCTTGCACCAGCCTGGCCAGGAAGGGTCCCCCCCCACCATGAGATGGGGATCCTAGTGGGCACTGCCCCAGGGGGAGAGACGGGCAAGATTCGAACCCAGGAGTGGGGGGGGTGAGTCTGCAGGTTCCCAGGGAGGCTCCTGGGGGGGGGGGGGCGTCCTCAGCAGCCTCTCCCTGGGCGCCCGCCCAGCCTTCCTGACGCACCACTCACGTCAGAGCTGTTATCACTCCCAGCCCCTCTCCTGGGAAGGTGACCTCCTCCTTCCCTCCTCCCCCGCCTGGCATCTCAGAAGGGGGGGGCCGACTGGGAGGGCCCTGGGTTGGGCAGATATTTCCTCTGGGCAGGGCCCGATAGGTCTCCCCCTCCGCAGGCAGGGCCAAGGAGAGGCCATCTCTGCCTGGACCAGAGAAGCCCTGGGCATGGTGAAGACCCAGCTCTGCACCCCTCATTGTACAGATGAGGAAGTCCAGGGAGCCCTGAGAAAGGAAGGGGCTGGGCATCGGCACCAGGCAGGGAGGGTCCAAGATCAGCATACCGGTCAGGGCTGGCACACAGTAGGTGCTGTGGAATTGCCCTCCTGGTGGATGGACAGACAGACAGACAGACAGACAGACGCATGGATGGAAGGAAGGATGGATGAGTGGACGGACAGACAGACGGATGGATAGAAGGAAGGATGGATGGACAGACGGACAGATGGATGGAAGGATGGATGGAGGGAAGGATGGGATGGATGGGTGGATGGAAGGATGGATGGATGGATGGACAGATGGATGGATGGATGGATGGACAGATGGACAGATGGATGGGTGGATAGAAGGATGGATGGATGGACAGATGAATGGATGGAAGGATGGATAGACAGATGAATGGATGGGTGGATGGATGGATGGATAGATGGATGGATGGATGGATGGACAGATGAATGGACAGATGAATGGATAGACAGATGAATGGATGGGTGGATGGGTGGATGGAAGGATGGATGGATGGAAGGATGGATGGACAGATGAATGGATGGCTGGATGGAAGGATAGATAGACATATGAGTTGAATGGTTTGTCTGAGGATGGGCTGATGAGCCTGGGGTCAGGAAAATCTGGGTTCTCTGTGGGAAAGTCACTCATTTCAGGAAGCATTCATTAAGGCCTCCTGTGTGCCAGGCCCTGTGAAAGGACCTGGGATAAGGAGGAGGCCAAGCATGGTCCCTGCCCTCAAGGAGCTTCCATTCCAATGGCCAATCAACATTCCCCTCAGACCATGGAAAGAAAATGCAGAGCGAATGGAGGTTGGCCTTGTAGGGGACGGCACTAGCAGCTGAGGACAGAAGGGAAGGGGAAATATTTCCTGAAGATGTGCTTAAGCTGAGTCTTAAAGGAAGCCAGGGAGCTCTAAGAGGAGGTGGGGAGAAGGGAGGGCATTCCAGGCATGAGACACAGCCAGGACAAAGGCACAGGGGCAGGAGAGTATTGTGTGAGAGGAGCAGCAAGAAGCCTTATCATAGGCTGTGTGAGTGGAGACTACAATTGGGAAGGTAGGAAGGGGCTGGGTTCTGGGGGGACAAAGGACTTTATATTTGATCTCGGGATAATGGGGAGCCACTGATGTTTATTGAGTAGGGGGTGACAGGCACAGACCTAGGTTCTAGGAAAATCAGTTTAATGGCTGGAGGCAGGCAGAGCCCCAGCAGCTATTGTGTGTAGTGGATGGGGGGGGGGGGGGATGCTTTAGAAAAGGAACAGACTCTGGCCATTGATGGGATGGGGGGGTGACCAAGGGACAGGAATCAAGGGTGACGGGCAGGTTGCAGACCTCTGACGTCCCTCCATTTTCCCATCTGTAAAATGGGCATCCCATTCTGTCCAGGACGGTCATGAGGCTCAGACAAGCCAAGCCAAGCTCACTGGCTCTAACAAGGCTGTAGGAGTGTCCGCGCGCGCTCCTGGGAAGGGCTCCTGGCCGGCCATCCGTCTCTGACATTCCCCCACATCAGGAGGGAATCAGTAGACCCTCCAACATGAGAGTCATCAGGCCGTGCCCTCGAGGAGCTCCCAGGAAAGGCGGCGTCCCTGGGGAACTCGGTGGCCCAGTGGGTAGTGGCAGGCCCGGGCCCCGCCGCGTGCCCGCGTGAGGGTGCAGCGAAGGAGGCGCGGCTCAGGGTGCCCGCAGGCCCTCGGAGGGGTGGGCGCACCCTGGGGGGAGCCGCCCGTGCCCAGGCCGCAGAGAGGACAGACACACGCTGGGGCTCATTTAGCGGAGGGGCAGCACCGCCAAACGCTGGCCGCCGGGGGAAGCCGGGTCGGAGCAGGGGACGCTGGGGCCAGGCGGGGAGCATCTCCCCACAGGCCAGCTGAAAGGGAACCGGAGATGCCTGTGGGGGCCGGCAGTCACCCTTAGTCCGGGCTGCTGGACGCTTTCAGGCCCGTCTGCCTCTTTGTGGCCCCACTGGGGGGGTTTCTTGGTTGGCCATTTCCTTCTTCAGCTCATTTTACAGATGAGGAAACTGAGTCAACAGGGCGAAGGGACCCACCTAGCTAGAAAGGGCCCAAAGCCACACTTGAACCTGGGAAGAGGAGCGGTTGGCTTGATCTTGTTTGGGGCGACACATAGAGGAGGGCAACGCAGAGGCTGGGAATCATGGCCGTACCTGGGATGGTAACAGGGAGTCGGAAGGAGAGACACTGGGCTTGGATGGGCTGTGTTGAGTGGGAGATGGAGACGTCCACCAGGCAACGGGGATGGAGGCCCAGGTCGGACAGAGACCAAGGCCAGCCTGCTAGAGCGGCACAGAGATGGCCACCGACCCGGGGCAGCTGCTGAGATCCGGGGTGGGGGGGGGACAGAGAGAGGGAGAGGGAGAGGGAGGGGGGGAGAGGGAGAGAGAGAGAGGGAGAGAGAGGGAGAGAAAGAGAGAGGGAGAGAGACAGAGAAAGAGAGAGAGAGGGAGAGAGAGGGAGAGAAGGAGAGACAGAGAGAGACAGAGAGAGGGAGAGAGACAGAGAAAGAGAGAGAGAGGGAGAGAGAGAGAAAGAGAGAGAGAGAGAAGGAGAGAGACAGAGAGAGAGAGAGAGAAAGAGAGAGAGAGGGAGACAGAGAAAGAGAGAGAGAGGGAGAGAGAGGGAGAGAAGGAGAGACAGAGAGAGACAGAGAGAGGGAGAGAGACAGAGAAAGAGAGAGAGAGGGAGAGAGAGAGAAAGAGAGAGAGAGAGAAGGAGAGAGACAGAGAGAGAGAGAGAGAAAGAGAGAGAGAGGGAGACAGAGAGAGACAGAGAGAGAGAGGGAGAGAGAGGGGGAGAGAGAGGGAGAGAGAGAGGGAGAGAGAGAGAGAGACAGAGAGAGAGACACAGAGAGAGAGACACAGAGAGAGAGGGAGAGACAGAGAGAGAGACACAGAGAGAGAGACACAGAAAGAGAGGGAGAGAGAGAAGGAGAGAGACACAGAGACAGAGGGAGGGAGAGAGGGGGGGCAGGACGGAGCCCCCCAGCTAAGGGGAGCGGCATGCCGAGGCCCCCGGCCTGCTCTCCTGCTCTTCTCTCAGACGTCCCAGGTCTGGGGCTGGAAGGGGCCATCCAAGCCCTGCGTTTTACAGAGGAGGGTCCGAGGGAGGGAGATGAAGACTCCCAGCCAGAAAGCTTGAGACGCCGCTGCGGGCTGGAGGTGTAGACACAGGTGGTCCTGCTGGGCTGCTGTGCCTGTAGTTTGTCTTTGGTGCCTTCCGGAAGGGGCAGGAGGCCGTGTGAAAGGAGACACAAGCCCAAAGGGGGGCCCAAACGGGCCGATCCGTTTCTCCCTAGAATAAGAGCCGTCGGAGAAGGCGGCAGCCCCCCCCCCTCGCTCAGGGGGCCTCCTCAGCTCCCACAAGCAGGGCGCATTCAGCACCGACCGAGGCCTCCAGGCGCCACGCTTGGGGCGGGGGGGGCTCCGGGGGCTCCCCAGGCTCGACCATCCTTGGCCGCTGGGGGAGGAGAGGGGGGACCCCTGCGGCGCGTGCCTGTTAACTCGTCTCCCTCACCGTGTCCCCTTGTCCCAGGCCACGACATCAATGGGGCCCTGGAGCCCTCGAACATAGACACGAGCATCCTGGAGGAGTACATCAGCAAGGAGGATTCTTCGGACATGTAAGTCCCGGCCCGGACGGCTCCTGTGGCCGGTCTCTGGGGAGGAGGGGCAGGTCCCTGGCGGGGGGGCACGAGTACTGGGCTTGGGGTCAGGAAACCCCTGGGGGGGGGGCTCCGCGGTCACTGGCCGGCCTTGTGGTCTTGAGGAAATCCCTGGCCGACGCAGAGCCTCAGTTTGCTGATTCATAAGATGGGCTCAGTCCTCCTTGGCCACCTTCCTCATGAGGTCTTAAGGAGCCCTAAAGGCTGGCAAGATGGAAACTGTGAATTCCTGAGACAGGGCCGACTCGGTCAGACCACCGTCTGTGAAGTGGCCTACTGTGCGCCAAGCCCAGGGACCCAGAGCCAGGAAGAAAAGTCCTCGTCCTCGAGAGGCTTCTGTTCTGTTGGGGGGAGCCACAGACGAATCAGGGCAAAATACATACAAGCGACATTCGCCATAATTTGGAGTGAGAAGGGGCAAGTGGGGGGCTGAGAAAAGCCTCCCTTCTGGAGGAGGTTGTGTTAGAGGAGAGCCTTGAAAGAAGCTACAGGGCAGCTGGGTGGCTCAGTGGATAGAGACCAGGCCCGGAGACCAGAGGCCCTGGGTTCAAATCAGACCTCAGATATGTCCTAGCTACATGACCTTGGGCAAGTCCTTTCACCCTGATTTCCTAGTCCTTTACCTCTCTTCTGTTTTAGAATAGTACTAACAGAATAGAGCACATTTGCATAGGATGCTTTGCAGACTGTGTCTATGCAGTTATCCTCGGTACAAGCGCATAGACACCTGCGTGTGTATTTTTCAGCACGGTGTGATGTCAGCATTTGCTAATAATAATAATTCAGGAAGCAGGTGATTCAGGGTTAGGCTTTTATTATT
>NC_077232.1:11671933-11781933 GCF_027887165.1 Monodelphis domestica | reverse complement strand
GGGGGGCAAGTGGGAGCCCTGGGCAGGCACCGCCCGCCCGGATCCTTTCTTTCCTCTCTGCCCAGAAAACACCGCCAGGGACATAATCAGCGTCTCGGGAGCTGTAAGGGGCCTCCAGCCCGACCCGTATCTCATGGGGGTCTGAGACCTCCAGGGATGGGAGCTCCCGCCCTCCTTCCCTCCCGAGGCACCCCCGAAAGGCTTCAATAAAGTCACCGAGGGCAGAGCCGTGGTGAGCCAGGGGGTGGAGGGGGGCTCGCCCATTGGCCGCAGCCCAGGGGCCGAGCCACACTTCCCCTCCTCCTCTCAGCAAGGGCCGCCCCTGCTCAGCCCCACCAGGAAGTGTCTGCACTGCTCCTGTGCCCTTGCTGCGTCCTCCTGCAGTGCCTGCTCTTGAACCACTTGGAGCACTGCGGGGATGCGGGTGGGTGACGGGGCCAGCATCACCTCCTGTGGTCTTCCCTGCAGCTGCAGGAGGGAGCACTTCCATTTCACAGGCGGGGAAACTGAAGCACGGAGGGGCCCCTGCTAGTAAGACCAAGCTAGGGTTCGAACGCCAGCCCGGCTGCTCTCCAGACAGCTGCCCTGATGTGGAAAGAGGCTGATTCCAGGGCCCTCAGGGAGCCCACGGTGGTGGCAGTGGGCGTCCAGGGCCAGCTTGAGTGGTCGGGTCCCTGAGTGGTGGTAGGACCCCGTGTGATGAGCCACAGAGATGCCCCATCCTCAGACTGCATCCATCGGCTCCACCTCTCCAGGGAGGAGCCTCGGGGAGGAGCAAACTGACCAGAGGGAGACCCCGAGACTAGGGAGACCCCGAGACGAGGGAGACCCCGAGACGAGGGAGACCCCGAGACGAGGGAGACCCCGAGACGAGGGAGACCCCGAGACGAGGGAGACCCTTTGCCTCTTCCCCATGTTGGATTTCTCCCGGAGGACGCTGGCTTCTTGGGAGGAGGGAGGCCAGGAGGCCAGCCCCCTGTGGGTTTCTCTGGCCGACAGCTAACCCGCATTCAGTGCTGGTCAGTGAGACGGGATGGGGGGTAGCTGCTCCCCCACAATGCACCGGGCCCCTTCCATGGCTGGCCCTCCCCCGCCTCCTCTCCCGTCGGAGCCTCCAGGGGGCCAGGCATGGGGGAGCTTCCCTCACCTGAGAGCCGTGCCCTGGGCATGGCCCAGGCCGGCCCTGCCGCCAGCCTCCCTCTGCTCCAGGAGGGCCTCGCCGGTACACCGTGACCTTCCTGGGCTCCCATTTTCCCTGAGCCTGAGCCTCTGGGGCCTCCCCCCCCCCCGGAGGGCGGCAATGGTGGGGTGCAGACTCTGAGGGGGCAGCCGCAGCCCCTCTTCCCCGGCCACGGAGGGGCGTCCACAGTCACCTGCGCCCTCCTGGCCCGAGCGAGCGTCGAGGGTGCGGGCCTGCAGGGCGGGGAGGGGGCGCTCGGGGTCTCTGGGGCCGCCTGCAGCGGGCTCTGTCTCTCCACAGCGCGCTGCCCGACTCGCCGCCCGACTCCGGCTCCGAAGCGTACTCCCCCCCCCAGGGGGCCGGTGAGTCGGGGCGCCTCCCTGGTTATCGGGTGGGGGAGGGGGGCCGCGTGCGGACATTATCGCTGGGCAAACACTGCCTGGCTCGGCCTATTGTTCGGCCGGCGGGGGTGGGGGTGCCCCCCCTCGGCCTCGGCCGGGCCTCCTCCCGCTCAGCCCAGAGGCTGCCTCCGTCTCCGACATGCAGCCGGGCCCTTCGGCGGTGAGTGCGGCCGGCGGGGGGCGGCGGGGGGCGGTGGGAGCGGGGTCAAGAGTTCTGTTTATCTTACCAGAAACATGCCTGGAATTCCTGGGGGGGGGCGACGGGAGCTGTGCCCCCTCCCCACCGTGGCTGGGGGAGGAGGGTCTGCCTGGGGGGGGGGCTGGGCCGCCCTGGAAGCTCCCTCTGCGGCCCGTGAAGGCTCCGTCCTGGGTGCCTTTGCCCAAAAGACAAGCTCCTCTGCCCGCCGTCCCTGGCATCGCCCGGCCGTCCCGGCGGCGGGACAAGCCGGGCCTGGCCACAGAGCAGCCTCAGCGGCCCGCGGGGTGACCCTTTGGGCCTCCCCAGAGCAGTGGGGGCCAGAGAGGGGCCGGGGGCCCCCCACTCGCCTTCTCTCCCAGCCTCGGCTCCCCGTGTCCCCTCCGGCCGCTCCCGAGGGGGGGGCGGAGGGGGGCTCCGGGAGGGCGCCCGGAGCCCCCCCCCGAGTCCCGCCTTCCCGCTCTCTCCCTCTCCCGAAGACCCTCACCTCCTGCGAACGATGACCCCCGAGAGCATGTGCCACGTCAGCGTCCCCTCCCGCCTGGAGCACCCGCCCCCGCCGCCCCCCAGCAGCCACCTGGCCGGCCCCCCCCTGCCCCCCGGGGCCCTGGCCGGCCCCCCCCCTGCCGCCGCCCCCCCACTACCCCGTGCTGCAGCGGGACCTGTACATGAAGGCGGAGCCCCTGATGCCCCCCTTCGGCCTGGGGCAGGGCCTGGGCCCGGGGGAGCTGCACCACGCCCAGCACGGCCAGACGCTCCAGCAGCTGCTGCAGCCGCACGCGGCCCAGTAAGCAGCCCCTCCTGGGGGCAGACGGGCCCGTGTGCCCGTGTGGGGAGGCCCTTCCTGCAGCCCTCCTAGAGCACAGTCTGTGCTGGGCTCCGAGGCAGAAGAGCGCTCGGGTCTGCGAGGCGCGTGACGGGACGGCCAGCAAGGCTCTGAGGCCCGATCGGAACCCAGAACCCCTCTCGGGCCCGGCTCTCCCTCCACCCGGCCACCACAGTAGTTCAGGATATCAGACCCCAAGGAGCTTTTCAAAGGCACAAAATGCAGCCCAGGATTAAAGCCACAGAAAGAGATGCCTGAAAACATTCAGACCCCCCAAGAAAGGCTGGCAGCCCGGCCAGAGTCTGACCATTTCACCAAAGGGGAAACTGAGGCACATAGCAAAGGGGCAACAGGCCGTCATGCTGCATGAAGCGACGGGGGAGAGAAGGGCTTCCAGACCCCAGAGGTAGGGGGGGACCTCACACGCTGCACCGAGTAGAGAAGGGAAGTCCACAGGCACACCGTGTCAGCTTTCTCACCCAGGTCCCAGGACACACCGCTTGTCCCGGGTCTCCCCCATTCAGCACCCTTTTAGAGGCAGCTGGGTAGCCCAATGGGTAGAGAGTCAGGTCTGGAGAGGGGAGGTTCTAGGCTCCAATCTGGCCTCAGACACTTCCTGGCTGGGTGACCCTGGGCAAGTCACTTCACCTCCACTGCCCAGCCTTTACTGCTCTTCTGCCTGGGGACCTATCCACAGCATTGATTCTAAGACTGAAGGTAAAGGGGATGGAAGGGAAGGAAGGAAGGAAGGAAGGAAGGAAGGAAGGAAGGAAGGAAGGAAGGAAGGAAGGAAGGAAGGAAGGAAGGGAGGAAGGAAGGGAGGAAGGAAGGGAGGAAGGAAGGAAGGAAGGGAGGAAGGAAGGGAGGGAGAGAAGAGGGAAGGAAGGAAGGGAGGAAGGAAGGAAGGAAGGAAGGAAGAAAGGAAGGAGGAAGGAAGGAAGGGAGGGAGGAAGGGAGGGAGGGAGGGAAGGAAGGAAGGAAGATAAGGAAGGGAGAGAGGAGGGAGGAAAGAAAGAAAGAAAGAAAGAAAGAAAGAAAGAAAGAAAGAAAGAAAGAAAGAAAGAAAGAAAGAAAGAAAGAAAGAAAGAAAGAAAGAAAGAAAGAAAGGGAGAGAGAAAGGGAGAGAGAAAGGGAGAGAGAGGGACAGACAGAGAGGAAGGGAGGGGACAGGAAGAAAGGAAGGAAGGAAGAAAGGAGGGAAGGAAGGAAGACGTGGAGAGAGAAAGGTGGGGAAGGAGGGAGTCTTCAGGAGGTAATTCAGCTGGCAGTGTTGAGGAAGGAGGGGGTCCTGTCATAGGCAAAAGTCTGAAGGTGGGGAACATGGGGGTAGAATAGCTCCAGCAGGTGGGCGCGAGGGGGAGTGGGATGTGAGGAGGGCGGGGCGGGGGGGTCACCCCCAGCAGCTCAGGGTTCCGGCTTCCCGCCAGGCTCCCCGCACACCCCTCCAAGAAGAGGAAACATTCCGAGTCACCCCCCAACACCCTCAACGCCCAGATGCTCAACGGGATGATAAAGCAGGAGCCAGGTACGGTGGCCTCCCTGCCCCTCCATCCTGCCAGAGCCCCTACGCCGCCCTGGCATCAGCAAGGCCCCCTCTCGCCAGGACCAGGATCCCTTCCCCTCAGCATTGCCAGAGTCCAGACACCGCCCTGGCACCCACAGGGGGCGCCTTCCCCAGGTACGCGCTCTCTCCTCCCCGGCAGAGTCCGGGTCCCCCAGGGGTGGGCATGGGGTGGGGTGGGGGAAGGGCAGAGGCAAAGCCTCCTGGCTTCCAAAGGGGGGCATCTCCGGGTGGGAGGGGGCGCTGCATGTCCAGCTGGGGGGAGGGGAGCAGGACTGAGCCAGGGCGCCCCCTGTGCAGGCCTCATGCAGGACAACGAAAGCCTGAACGGCTCCTACCTGGACCCCAATTACCAGTCCATCAAGTGGCAGCCGCACCAGCAGAACAAGTGGGCCGCGCTCTACGATGCCAACTACAAGGAGCTGTGAGTGGCGGCCCAGGGCTGGGGGTCCACCCAGGCCCGGACGTGAAGGGCAGGGACGGGATTCACACCCAGGCCCTCTGCGGCCTCTTGGCTCCACCCCTGCCCCCCCTTTGGCTGCCCCTTCCTCCTCCTCCCAGAAGCGCCAGAGGCCCTGAGACTAGCTGTGCCGGCCCAGGCGCGGCCTCTCTCTTTGCTCAGCCCCTCTGCCAAGCCGGCTGGCGCTCAGACGTCCAGCCTGGCTCAGCAGGAGGGGAAACTGAGTCCCAAGCTGAGGCAAGGCGCCTTGGTCTAAGCACATTGTATTTAGAGCTGGAGGGAGGAGGGGGTCCATCTCGTGTCACCCCCTTATTTCTATGGGGAAGGGAGCGGGGCCAAGTTCAGGGACTCATCCAGGACCGAGGAGGGTAGCCTGGAGGGGGAGTCCGACACTTCCTGGCAGGGGGACCTTGGATAAGTCACTTCACCCCGTGAGCCAGCCCTTGCCACCCAGAAGGGCTCGGGGGAGGGGTCCTCCCCAGGAGGCTCAGGCCCGCCCGTCTCCCCCAGACCCATGCTCACGTACCGGGTGGATGCCGACAAGGGCTTCAACTTTTCCGTGGGCGATGACGCCTTCGTGTGCCAGAAGAAGAACCACTTCCAGGTGACGGTGTACATCGGCATGCTGGGGGAGCCCAAGTACGTGAAGACCCCCGAGGGGCTGAAGCCGCTGGACTGCTTCTACCTGAAGCTGCATGGCGTCAAGGCAGGTCGGGGGGGGCAGCCGGCCCACCAGCCGGGGCACGTTGGCCGCACGGCCGCTCCTTGTCACGCCTCAGTTTCCCCCGCTGTAAAACGAAGGGGCTGGACAGAAGGCTTTGAGCTGGGAGAGCCCAGCATAGACGCGACCTCCTTGGTGCTCACAGTAGTCTCGGGGGGGGGGCACGATATCCCCATTTTACAGAGCAAGAAGCGGGGGCCCCGGGAACACACGCCCAAGGCTGCCCCCATTATTAGAACGAGGGCCGCGTTCGTCCTGGAGCCCAGGCTGCCCGCTTTTCTCCTCATTTGTTAATTGTGTTCATTCTTTGTTTCTGAACTTCTGCTTCGTTCTCGGTTTATATTTTGTCAATGAGTCCTGCTGAGTTTATTGTAAATGGGCGACCCCTTTGCCTTTCCTATTCGATTCATTTTATAAAATAAGGACAAACTCTAGGAAGTCAAGGGAGGGGGCAGGGAGCCAGAGGGGAGTCTGGAGGGGAGTCACGCACAGCCTCCCTCCTCCGACCCCGCGGCCTCTCTCTCCCCCCAGCTAGAGGCCCTGAATCAGTCCATCAACATCGAGCAGTCCCAGTCGGACCGGAGCAAGCGGCCCTTCAACCCTGTGACGTGAGTGGCGGCCCCCACGGCAGGGAGAGCCTGGGGGGCAGAGCTAGACGTCAGGGACCCTCTGAAGGGGAAGGTCCCTCCACGACCAGCCGACCCCGCCATCCCTGAGCAGAAATTCCCTCCATAACACCACCTGGTGACAGACCTGCAGCAATGAGGAATCCGCTGGCTGCGGAGGCAACTAGGATGGCTCAGTGGACTTTGGGAAGTGAAATCAGGAGGTTCTGGGCTCCAGCCTGGCCTCCAATGCTGTTTAGCTATGTGTGACCCTGGGCAAGTCACTTCACCCCCATTGCCTAGCCCTCACCACTTTTCTGCCTGGGAACCGATATTTGGTATTAATTCTAAGAAGGTAAAGGCTTAAAAAGAAAGATAACAGTCATTAATAAAGGGCCATGAAAACTAGCGAGCCCATGGCCAGGGGTGCATTCTCCTTTGGGACGGCTCCCGTAGAGGGCTGAAGTGGATCTCCCTTCCGTTTCTGGGGCCAAACAAAACAAGCTTGAACCTTTTGCCCTGCGGCGAACCCTTTGGACCCTGGAAGACCTTCTCTGGCGCATTCACGAATGTTGTCATTATTTCTAGTGAGATCTTACTACCATCTCCACCTGGCCTTCGTTCTTGCTCCAGAGAAAGGCTCATGCCTTTTGTGTTCCGATGCTTATTGAAACTCTTGTTTTAGAGAGTGTTTTTGCTACTTCTCTGGCGTTTTCTAGGTGAACCATTATGTCGGCAAAACGGCTCACTCTAGTCTCCCCTTTTCCTTTACATTTTTCCTCTTCTCTCAGTATTGATTACTGATAGTAAGTCTGTTCTTTCACACAGTTTTTTAAAACTTCACTTCCCAGTTAGAATCAATACAATAGTATTGATCAATCAATATTGGTGCCAAGGCAGAAGAGTGGTCAGGGCTGGGCCATGGGGGTGAAAGGACTCGCCCAGGGTCACCCAGCTAGGAAGTGCCTGACTTTTCCCACATTTTTTTATTATAATGACCAAGTTTATTCCAAAGGAGATAAGAAAGTGAACCTCCCTCCCTACTTTGCTGTGAAGTATGGATGTGAAACGTTGGAAATGCCACCAAACTTGGTTTCTATATTGATTAGTTTTCCGGAAATTTGTGTCTATTTTTCTTTTTTGCTTCAGAAGATAGCTCTCTCGGTGTATACACATAGGATGGTCTGGGTGGCACCTACTGTCCCACATTTCTTAATGGGGAAAAGTCCAAACCCCGTACCCCTCAGTCTGCCAGCCCTTCGTCCCCAGCCTCCCGTCATCTGAATAAGGACTTGTCTTCTGACTACTGGAATCAGCTCCTGTTGTGGCCTCCATTGGACAGTGTCACGGGAGCAGGGAAGGGAGGGAGGGAAGTCCCTCCTCCCCGGCCCCCAGCCCTGAGCTGCCCTGTTTCCACAGGGTCACCCTGCCACCTGAGCAGGTCACCAAGGTGACGGTGGGACGCCTGCACTTCAGTGAGACCACTGCCAACAACATGCGCAAGAAGGGCAAACCCAACCCAGACCAGAGGTGAGCCTGGCCTGGCCTCACGAGGGTAGGGACAGCTGGGAGGAGGCTGGGCTTGAAGGATGCTAATTCATCCCATTGGTCCAAACCTCAGGTACTTCATGCTGGTGGTGGCATTGCAGGCTCATGCCCAGAACCAGACGTATACGTTGGCAGCCCAGATCTCCGAGCGCATCATAGTCAGGGTAAGAGAAGCCCCTCTTGCCACAAGGAAGTAAGGAACAGTCTGGCTTTCCCCACCCTGTAGGCCCACTTCACTTTGGGGGGCTCCTGGGGTTGTGTGTAAAATTACAGAATCTCGAAACAGGGATAGAGCTGGGAAGGACCTCAGAACATGGAATGAGAGTTAAGAAGGACAAGAGCATGGAATGTCAGAGGGAGACAGGAGAAGAGCATGGAATGTCAGCGAGGAAGGACAAGAGCATGGAATATCAGAGCGAGGAAGGACAGGAGTATGGAATGTCAGAGCGAGGAAGGACAAGAGCATGGAATGTCGGAGCGAGGAAGGACAAGAACATGGAATGGCAGAGGGAGACAGAACAAGAGCATAGAATGTCAGAGCGAGGAAGGACAAGAGCATGGAATGTCAGAGCGAGGAAGGACAGGAGTATGGAATGTCAGAGCGAGGAAGGACAGGAGTATGGAATGTCAGAGGGAGACAGGAGAAGAGCATGGAATGTCATAGAGGAAGGAAAAGAGCATGGAATATCAGAGCGAGGAAGGACAGGAGTATGGAATGTCAGAGCGAGGAAGGACAAGAGCATGGAATGTCGGAGCGAGGAAGGACAAGAACATGGAATGGCAGAGGGAGACAGAACAAGAGCATAGAATGTCAGAGCGAGGAAGGACAAGAGCATGGAATGTCAGAGCGAGGAAGGACAGGAGTATGGAATGTCAGAGCGAGGAAGGACAGGAGTATGGAATGTCAGAGGGAGACAGGAGAAGAGCATGGAATGTCATAGAGGAAGGAAAAGAGCATGGAATATCAGAGCGAGGAAGGACAGGAGTATGGAATGTCAGAGCGAGGAAGGACAAGAGCATGGAATGTCGGAGCGAGGAAGGACAAGAACATGGAATGGCAGAGGGAGACAGGACAAGAGCATGGAATGTCAGAGCGAGGAAGGACAAGAGCATGGAATGTCAGAGCGAGGAAGGACAGGAGTATGGAATGTCAGAGCGAGGAAGGACAGGAGTATGGAATGTCAGAGGGAGACAGGACAAGAGAATGGAATGTCAGAGGGAGGAAGGACAAGAACATGGAATGGCAGAGGGAGACAGGACAAGAGCATGGAATGTCAGAGCGAGGAAGAACAAGAGCATGGAATGTCATAGAGGAAGGACAAGAGCATGGAATGTCAGTGGGAGACAGGACAAGAGAATGGAATGTCAGCGAGGAAGGACAAGAGCATGGAATCTCAAAGCAAGGAAGGACAAGAGCAGGGAATATCAGAGGGAGACAGGACAGGAGCATGGAATGTCAGAGGGAGACAGGAAAGGAGCATGGAATGTCAGAGGGAGACAGGACAAGATTATGGAATGTCAGCGAGGAAGGACAAGAGCATGGAATGCCAGAGCGAGGATGGACAAGAGCCTGGAATGTCAGGGCAAAGAAGGACAGGAGTATGGAATGTCAGAATGAGGAAGGACAGGAACATTGAAGGTCATAGGGAGACAGGAAAAGAGCATAGAATGTCAGTGAGGAAGGACAAGAGAATGGAATGTCAGAAGGAGACAGGACAAAAACATGGAATGTCAGAGGGAGACAGGACAAGAGCATGGAATGTAAGAGGGAGACAGGACAAGAGCATGGAATGTCAGTGAGGAAGGACAAGAGCATGGAATGTCAGCAAGGAAGGACAAGAGAATGGAATGTCAGAGCGAGGAAGGACAGGAGTATGGAATGTCAGAGGGAGACAGGAGAAGATCATGGAATGTCAGAGGGAGACAGAAGAAGAACATGGAATGTCATAGAGGAAGGACAAGAGCATGGAATGTCAGCGAGGAAGGACAAGAGCATGGAATGTCAGAGGGAGACAGGACAAGAGCATGGAATGTCAGAGGGAGACAGGACAAGAGCATGGAATGTCAGAGGGAGACAGGACAAGAGCATGGAATGTCAGAGGGAGACAATCTAGAACATGGAATGTCAGAGAGAGACAGGAAAATAGCATGGAATGTCAAAGCAAGGAAGGAAAAGAGCATAGAATATCAGAGCGAGGAATGACGAGAGCATGGAATGTCAGAGGGAGACAGGAAAACAGTATGGAATGTCAGAACGAGGAAGGACAAGAGCATGGAATGTCAGAGCAAGGAAAGACAAGAGCATAGAATGTCAGAGGGAGACAGGACAAGAGCATGGAATGTCAGAGAGGAAGGACAAGAGCATGGAATGTCAGAAGGAGACAGGACAAGAGCATGGAATGTCAGAAAGGAAGGACAAGTGCATGGAATGTCAGAGGGAGACAGGACAAGAACATGGAATGTCAGCAAGGAAGGACAAGAGAATGGAATGTCAGAGCGAGGAAGGACAGGAGTATGGAATGTCAGAGGGAGACAGGAGAAGATCATGGAATGTCAGAGGGAGACAGAACAAGAACATGGAATGTCATAGAGGAAGGACAAGAGCATGGAATATCAGTGGGAGACAGGAGAAGAGAATGGAATGTCAGAGCGAGGAAGGACAAGAGAATGGAATGTCAGAGGGAGACAGGACAAGAGCATTGAATGTCAGAGAGAGACAGGACAAGAGCATGGAATGTCATAGAGGAAGGACAAGAGCATGGAATGTCAGTGGGAGACAGGACAAGAGAATGGAATGTAAGAGTGAGGAAGGACAAGAGCATGGAATATCAGAGGGAGACAGGACAGGAGCATGGAATGTCATAGGGAGACAGGACAAGAACATGGAATGTCAGCGAGGATGGACAAGAGCATGGAATGTCAGAGGCAGACAAGACAAGAGCATGGAATGTCAGAAAGGAAGGACAAGAGCATCGAATGTCAGAGGGAGACAGGACAAGAGCATGGAATGTCAGAGGGAGACAGGACAAGAGAATGGAATGTCAGAAAGGAAGGACAAGAGCATGGAATGTAAGAGGGAGACAGGACAAGAGCATGGAATGTCAGCAAGGAAGGACAAGAGCATGGAATTTCAGAAGGAGACAGGACAAGAGCATGGAATGTCAGAAAGGAATGACAAGAGCATCGAATGTCAGCGAGGAAGGACAAGAGCATGGAATGTCAGAGGGAGACAGGACAAGAGTATGGAATGTCAGAGGGAGACAGGACAAGAGCATGGAATGTCAGAGAGAGACAGGACAAAAACATGGAATGTCAGTGAGGAAGGACAAGAGCATGAAATGTCAGAGGGAGACTGGACAAGAGCATGGAATGTCAGCGAGGAAGGACAAGAGCATGGAATGTCAGAGGGAGACAGGACAAGAGCATGGAATGTCAGAGGGAGATAGGACAAGAGAATGGAATGACAGAGGGAGACAGGACAAGAGCATGGATTATCAGAGGGAGACAGGACAAGAGCATGGAATGTCAGAGGGAGACAATCTAGAACATGGAATGTCAGACAGAGACAGGACAAGAGCATGGAATGTCAAAGCGAGGAAGGAAAAGAGCATCGAATATCAGAGCGAGGAATGACGAGAGCATGGAATGTCAGTGGGAGACAGGAAAAGAGCATGGAATGTCAGACCGAGGAAGGACAAGAGCATGGAATGTCAGAGCAAGGAAAGACAAGAGCATAGAATGTCAGAGGGAGACAGGACAAGAGCATGGAATGTCAGAGAGGAAGTACAAGAGAATGGAATGTCAGAAGGTGACAGGACAATAGAATGGAATATAAGAGGGAGACAGGACAAGAGCATGGAATGTCAGAAAGGAAGGACAAGAACATGGAATGTCAGCAAGGAAGGACAAGAGAATGGAATGTCAGAGCGGGGACGGACAGGAGTATGGAATGTCAGAGGGAGACAGGAGAAGATCATGGAATGTCAGAGGGAGACAGGACAAGAGCATGGAATGTCATAGAGGAAGGACAAGAGCATGGAATGTCAGTGGGAGACAGGACAAGAGAATGGAATGTCAGAGCGAGGAAGGACAAGAGCATTGAATGTCAGAGGGAGACAGAACAAGAACATGGAATGTCATAGAGGAAGGACAAGAGCATGGAATGTCAGTGGGAGACAGGACAAGAGAATGGAATGTAAGAGCGAGGAAGGACAAGAGCATGGAATATCAGAGGGAGACAGGACAAGAGCATGGAATGTCATAGGGAGACAGGACAAGAACATGGAATGTCAGCGAGGAAGGACAAGAGCATGGAATGTCAGAGGGAGACAAGACAAGAGCATGGAATGTCAGAAAGGAAGGACAAGAGCATCGAATGTCAGAGGGAGACAGGACAAGAGCATGGAATGTCAGAGGGAGACAGGACAAGAGAATGGAATGTCAGAAAGGAAGGACAAGAGCATGGAATGTCAGAGGAATACAGGGCAAGAGCATTGAATGTCAGAGAGACAGGACAAGAGCATGGAATGTCAGAGGGAGACAGGAGAAGAGCATGAAATGTCAGAGCGAGGAAGGACAAGAGCATGGAATATCAGAGCGAGGAAGGAAGAGAGCATGGAATGTCAGAGGGAAACAAGGCAAGAGCATGGAATGTCAGAGAGAGACAGGACAAAAACATGGAATGTCAGTGAGGAAGGACAGGAGCATTGAATGTCAGAGGGAGACAGGAAAAGAGCATGGAATGTCAGAGGGAGACAGGACAAGAGCCTGGAATGTCATAGTGAGGAAGGACAAGAGCATTGAATTTCAGAGGGAGACAGGACATGAGCATGGAATGTCAGAAGGAGACAGCACAAGAGTATGGAATGTAAGAGGGAGACAGGACAAGTACATGGAATGTTAGAGGGAGACAGGACAAGAACATGGAATGTCAGCGAGGAAGGACAAGAGCATGGAATGTCAGAGGGAGACAAGACAAGAGCATGGAATGTCAGAGGGAGACAGGACAAGAACATGGAATGTCAGTGAGGAAGGACAAGAGCATGGAATGTCTGACGGAGACAGGACAAGAGCATGGAATGTCAGAGGGAGACAGGACAAGAGCACGGAATATCAGAGGGAGACTGGACAATAGAATGGAATGTCAGTGAGGAAGGACAAGAGTATGGAATGTCAGAGGGAGACAAGAGAAGAGCATGGAATGTCAGAGAGAGACAGGACAAGAACATGGAATGTCAGAGAGGAAGTACAAGAGCATGGAATGTCAGAAGGAGACAGGACAAGAGCATGGAATATCAGATCGAGGAAAGACAGGAGTATGGAATGTCAGAGCGAGGAAGGATAAGAGCATGGAATGTCAGAGGGAGACAGGACAGGAGCATGGAATGTTAGAGGGAGGCAGGACAAGAGCATGGAATGTCAGAGGGAGACAGTACAAGAGCATGGAATGTCAGAGGGAGACAGGACAAGAGCATGGAATGTCAGAGGGAGACAGACTAGAACATGGAATGTCAGAGAGAGACAGGACAAGAGCATGGAATGTCAGAGGGAGACAGTACAAGAGCATGGAATGTCAGAGGGAGACAGGACAAGAGCATGGAGTGTCAGAGGGAGACAGACTAGAACATGGAATGTCAGAGAGAGACAGGACAAGAGCATGGAATGTCAGAGGGAGACAGGACAAGAGCATGGAATGTCAGAGGGAGACAGGAGAAGAGCATGGAATGTCAGAAAGGAAGGACAAGAGCATGGAATGTCAGAGGGAGACAGGACAAGAACATGGAATGTCATAGAGGAAGGAAAAGAGCATGGAATGTCAGTGGGAGACAGGACAAGAGAGTGGAATGTCAGAGGGAGGAAGGACAAGAGAATGGAATGTCAGAGGGAGACAGGATAAGAGCATTGAATGTCAGAGGGAGACAGAACAAGAACATGGAATGTCAGAGGGAGACAGGACAAGAACATGGAATGTCATAGAGGAAGGAAAAGAGCATGGAATGTCAGTGGGAGACAGGACAAGAGAGTGGAATGTCAGAGGGAGGAAGGACAAGAGAATGGAATGTCAGAGGGAGACAGGATAAGAGCATTGAATGTCAGAGGGAGACAGAACAAGAACATGGAATGTCAGAGGGAGACAGGACAAGCGCATGGAATGAAAGAGAGAGACAGGACAAGAGCATGGAATGTCAGAGGGAGACAGGACAAGAGCATTGAATGTCAGAGAGAGACAGGACAAGAGCATGGAATGTCAGAGGGAGACAGGAAAGGAGCATGGAATGTCAGAGGGAGACAGGACAAGAGCATTGAATGTCAGAGAGAGACAGGACAAGAGCTTGGAATGTCAGCGAGGAAGGACAAGAGTATGGGATGTCAGAGGGAGACAAGACAAGAGCATGGAATGTCAGCAAGGAAGGACAAAAGCATGGAATGTCAGAGGGAGACAAGACAAGAGCATGGAATGTCAGAGAGAGACAGGACAAGAACATGGAATGTCAGAGAGGAAGTACAAGAGCATGGAATGTCAGAAGGAGACAGGACAAGAGCATGGAATATCAGATCGAGGAAAGACAGGAGTATGGAATGTCAGAGCGAGGAAGGATAAGAGCATGGAATGTCAGAGGGAGACAGGACAGGAGCATGGAATGTTAGAGGGAGGCAGGACAAGAGCATGGAATGTCAGAGGGAGACAGTACAAGAGCATGGAATGTCAGAGGGAGACAGGACAAGAGCATGGAATGTCAGAGGGAGACAGGACAAGTACATGGAATGTCAGAGAGAGACAGGACAAGAGCATGGAATGTCAGAGGGAGACAGTACAAGAGCATGGAATGTCAGAGGGAGACAGGACAAGAGCATGGAATGTCAGAGGGAGACAGACTAGAACATGGAATGTCAGAGAGAGACAGGACAAGAGCATGGAATGTCAGAGGGAGACAGTACAAGAGCATGGAATGTCAGAGGGAGACAGGACAAGAGCATGGAGTGTCAGAGGGAGACAGACTAGAACATGGAATGTCAGAGAGAGACAGGACAAGAGCATGGAATGTCAGAGGGAGACAGGACAAGAGCATGGAATGTCAGAGGGAGACAGGAGAAGAGCATGGAATGTCAGAAAGGAAGGACAAGAGTATGGAATGTCAGAGGGAGACAAGACAAGAGCATGGAATGTCAGAGAGAGACAGGACAAGAACATGGAATGTCAGAGAGGAAGTACAAGAGCATGGAATGTCAGAAGGAGACAGGACAAGAGCATGGAATATCAGATCGAGGAAAGACAGGAGTATGGAATGTCAGAGCGAGGAAGGATAAGAGCATGGAATGTCAGAGGGAGACAGGACAGGAGCATGGAATGTTAGAGGGAGGCAGGACAAGAGCATGGAATGTCAGAGGGAGACAGTACAAGAGCATGGAATGTCAGAGGGAGACAGGACAAGAGCATGGAATGTCAGAGGGAGACAGACTAGAACATGGAATGTCAGAGAGAGACAGGACAAGAGCATGGAATGTCAGAGGGAGACAGTACAAGAGCATGGAATGTCAGAGGGAGACAGGACAAGAGCATGGAGTGTCAGAGGGAGACAGACTAGAACATGGAATGTCAGAGAGAGACAGGACAAGAGCATGGAATGTCAGAGGGAGACAGGACAAGAGCATGGAATGTCAGAGGGAGACAGGAGAAGAGCATGGAATGTCAGAAAGGAAGGACAAGAGCATGGAATGTCAGAGGGAGACAGGACAAGAACATGGAATGTCATAGAGGAAGGAAAAGAGCATGGAATGTCAGTGGGAGACAGGACAAGAGAGTGGAATGTCAGAGGGAGGAAGGACAAGAGAATGGAATGTCAGAGGGAGACAGGATAAGAGCATTGAATGTCAGAGGGAGACAGAACAAGAACATGGAATGTCAGAGGGAGACAGGACAAGCGCATGGAATGAAAGAGAGAGACAGGACAAGAGCATGGAATGTCAGAGGGAGACAGGACAAGAGCATTGAATGTCAGAGAGAGACAGGAGAAGAGCATGGAATGTCAGAGGGAGACAGGAAAGGAGCATGGAATGTCAGAGGGAGACAGGACAAGAGCATTGAATGTCAGAGAGAGACAGGACAAGAGCTTGGAATGTCAGCGAGGAAGGACAAGAGTATGGGATGTCAGAGGGAGACAAGACAAGAGCATGGAATGTCAGCGAGGAAGGACAAAAGCATGGAATGTCAGAGGGAGACAGGACAAGAGCATGGAATGTCAGAGCGAGGAAGGACAAGAGCATAGAATGACAGAGGGAGACAGGACAAGAGCATTGAATGTCAGAGGGAGACAGACTAGAACACGGAATGTCAGAGGGAGACAGGACAAGAGCATGTAATGTCAGATGGAGACAGGACAAGAACATGGAATGTCAGAGCGAGGAAGGACAAGAGCATGGAATGTCAGAGGGAGACAGGACAAGAGCATGGAATGTCAGAGGGAGACAGGACAAGAGCATGGAATGTCAGAGGGAGACAATCTAGAACATGGAATGTCAGAGAGAGACAGGAAAATAGCATGGAATGTCAAAGCAAGGAAGGAAAAGAGCATAGAATATCAGAGCGAGGAATGACGAGAGCATGGAATGTCAGAGGGAGACAGGAAAAGAGTATGGAATGTCAGACCGAGGAAGGACAAGAGCATGGAATGTCAGAGCAAGGAAAGACAAGAGCATAGAATGTCAGAGGGAGACAGGACAAGAGCATGGAATGTCAGAGAGGAAGGACAAGAGCATGGAATGTCAGAAGGAGACAGGACAAGAGCATGGAATGTCAGAAAGGAAGGACAAGTGCATGGAATGTCAGAGGGAGACAGGACAAGAACATGGAATGTCAGCAAGGAAGGACAAGAGAATGGAATGTCAGAGCGAGGAAGGACAGGAGTATGGAATGTCAGAGGGAGACAGGAGAAGATCATGGAATGTCAGAGGGAGACAGAACAAGAACATGGAATGTCATAGAGGAAGGACAAGAGCATGGAATATCAGTGGGAGACAGGAGAAGAGAATGGAATGTCAGAGCGAGGAAGGACAAGAGAATGGAATGTCAGAGGGAGACAGGACAAGAGCATTGAATGTCAGAGGGAGACAGAACAAGAACATGGAATGTCATAGAGGAAGGACAAGAGCATGGAATGTCAGTGGGAGACAGGACAAGAGAATGGAATGTAAGAGTGAGGAAGGACAAGAGCATGGAATATCAGAGGGAGACAGGACAGGAGCATGGAATGTCATAGGGAGACAGGACAAGAACATGGAATGTCAGCGAGGATGGACAAGAGCATGGAATGTCAGAGGGAGACAAGACAAGAGCATGGAATGTCAGAAAGGAAGGACAAGAGCATCGAATGTCAGAGGGAGACAGGACAAGAGCATGGAATGTCAGAGGGAGACAGGACAAGAGAATGGAATGTCAGAAAGGAAGGACAAGAGCATGGAATGTAAGAGGGAGACAGGACAAGAGCATGGAATGTCAGCAAGGAAGGACAAGAGCATGGAATTTCAGAAGGAGACAGGACAAGAGCATGGAATGTCAGAAAGGAATGACAAGAGCATCGAATGTCAGAGGGAGACAGGACAAGAGAATGGAATGTCAGAAAGGAAGGACAAGAGCATGGAATGTCAGCGAGGAAGGACAAGAGCATGGAATGTCAGAGGGAGACAAGACAACCTCATGGAATGTCAGAGAGAGACAGGACAAAAACATGGAATGTCAGTGAGGAAGGACAAGAGCATGAAATGTCAGAGGGAGACTGGACAAGAGCATGGAATGTCAGCGAGGAAGGACAAGAGCATGGAATGTCAGAGGGAGACAGGACAAGAGCATGGAATGTCAGCGAGGAAGGACAAGAGCATGGAATGTCAGAGAGAGACAGGACAAAAACATGGAATGTCAGTGAGGAAGGACAAGAGCATGAAATGTCAGAGGGAGACTGGAGAAGAGCATGGAATGTCAGCGAGGAAGGACAAGAGCATGGAATGTCAGAGGGAGACAGGACAAGAGCATGGAATGTCAGAGGGAGACAGGACAAGAGCATGGAATGTCAGAGGGAGACAATCTAGAACATGGAATGTCAGACCGAGGAAGGACAAGAGCATGGAATGTCAAAGCGAGGAAGGAAAAGAGCATCGAATATCAGAGCGAGGAATGACGAGAGCATGGAATGTCAGTGGGAGACAGGAAAAGAGCATGGAATGTCAGACCGAGGAAGGACAAGAGCATGGAATGTCAGAGCAAGGAAAGACAAGAGCATAGAATGTCAGAGGGAGACAGGACAAGAGCATGGAATGTCAGAGAGGAAGTACAAGAGAATGGAATGTCAGAAGGTGACAGGACAATAGAATGGAATATAAGAGGGAGACAGGAAAAGAGCATGGAATGTCAGAAAGGAAGGACAAGAACATGGAATGTCAGCAAGGAAGGACAAGAGAATGGAATGTCAGAGCGGGGACGGACAGGAGTATGGAATGTCAGAGGGAGACAGGAGAAGATCATGGAATGTCAGAGGGAGACAGGACAAGAGCATGGAATGTCATAGAGGAAGGACAAGAGCATGGAATGTCAGAGGGAGACAGGAGAAGAGCATGGAATGTCAGAAAGGAAGGACAAGAGCATGGAATGTCAGAGGGAGACAGGACAAGAACATGGAATGTCATAGAGGAAGGAAAAGAGCATGGAATGTCAGTGCGAGACAGGACAAGAGAGTAGAATGTCAGAGGGAGGAAGGACAAGAGAATGGAATGTTAGAGGGAGGCAGGACAAGAGCATGGAATGTCAGAGGGAGACAGTACAAGAGCATGGAATGTCAGAGGGAGACAGGACAAGAGCATGGAATGTCAGAGGGAGACAGACTAGAACATGGAATGTCAGAGAGAGACAGGACAAGAGCATGGAATGTCAGAGGGAGACAGACTAGAACATGGAATGTCAGAGAGAGACAGGACAAGAGCATGGAATGTCAGAAGGAGACAGGACAAGAGCATGGAATGTCAGAGGGAGACAGGAGAAGAGCATGGAATGTCAGAAAGGAAGGACAAGAGCATGGAATGTCAGAGGGAGACAGGACAAGAACATGGAATATCAGATCGAGGAAAGACAGGAGTATGGAATGTCAGAGCGAGGAAGGATAAGAGCATGGAATGTCAGAGGGAGACAGGACAGGAGCATGGAATGTCAGAGAGAGACAGGACAAGAACATGGAATGTCAGAGAGGAAGTACAAGAGCATGGAATGTCAGAAGGAGACAGGACAAGAGCATGGAATATCAGATCGAGGAAAGACAGGAGTATGGAATGTCAGAGCGAGGAAGGATAAGAGCATGGAATGTCAGAGGGAGACAGGACAGGAGCATGGAATGTTAGAGGGAGGCAGGACAAGAGCATGGAATGTCAGAGGGAGACAGTACAAGAGCATGGAATGTCAGAGGGAGACAGGACAAGAGCATGGAATGTCAGAGGGAGACAGACTAGAACATGGAATGTCAGAGAGAGACAGGACAAGAGCATGGAATGTCAGAGGGAGACAGTACAAGAGCATGGAATGTCAGAGGGAGACAGTACAAGAGCATGGAGTGTCAGAGGGAGACAGACTAGAACATGGAATGTCAGAGAGAGACAGGACAAGAGCATGGAATGTCAGAGGGAGACAGGACAAGAGCATGGAATGTCAGAGGGAGACAGGAGAAGAGCATGGAATGTCAGAAAGGAAGGACAAGAGCATGGAATGTCAGAGGGAGACAGGACAAGAACATGGAATGTCATAGAGGAAGGAAAAGAGCATGGAATGTCAGTGGGAGACAGGACAAGAGAGTGGAATGTCAGAGGGAGGAAGGACAAGAGAATGGAATGTCAGAGGGAGACAGGATAAGAGCATTGAATGTCAGAGGGAGACAGAACAAGAACATGGAATGTCAGAGGGAGACAGGACAAGAACATGGAATGTCATAGAGGAAGGAAAAGAGCATGGAATGTCAGTGGGAGACAGGACAAGAGAGTGGAATGTCAGAGGGAGGAAGGACAAGAGAATGGAATGTCAGAGGGAGACAGGATAAGAGCATTGAATGTCAGAGGGAGACAGAACAAGAACATGGAATGTCAGAGGGAGACAGGACAAGCGCATGGAATGAAAGAGAGAGACAGGACAAGAGCATGGAATGTCAGAGGGAGACAGGACAAGAGCATTGAATGTCAGAGAGAGACAGGACAAGAGCATGGAATGTCAGAGGGAGACAGGAAAGGAGCATGGAATGTCAGAGGGAGACAGGACAAGAGCATTGAATGTCAGAGAGAGACAGGACAAGAGCTTGGAATGTCAGCGAGGAAGGACAAGAGTATGGGATGTCAGAGGGAGACAAGACAAGAGCATGGAATGTCAGCGAGGAAGGACAAAAGCATGGAATGTCAGAGGGAGACAAGACAAGAGCATGGAATGTCAGAGAGAGACAGGACAAGAACATGGAATGTCAGAGAGGAAGTACAAGAGCATGGAATGTCAGAAGGAGACAGGACAAGAGCATGGAATATCAGATCGAGGAAAGACAGGAGTATGGAATGTCAGAGCGAGGAAGGATAAGAGCATGGAATGTCAGAGGGAGACAGGACAGGAGCATGGAATGTTAGAGGGAGGCAGGACAAGAGCATGGAATGTCAGAGGGAGACAGTACAAGAGCATGGAATGTCAGAGGGAGACAGGACAAGAGCATGGAATGTCAGAGGGAGACAGACTAGAACATGGAATGTCAGAGAGAGACAGGACAAGAGCATGGAATGTCAGAGGGAGACAGTACAAGAGCATGGAATGTCAGAGGGAGACAGGACAAGAGCATGGAATGTCAGAGGGAGACAGACTAGAACATGGAATGTCAGAGAGAGACAGGACAAGAGCATGGAATGTCAGAGGGAGACAGTACAAGAGCATGGAATGTCAGAGGGAGACAGGACAAGAGCATGGAGTGTCAGAGGGAGACAGACTAGAACATGGAATGTCAGAGAGAGACAGGACAAGAGCATGGAATGTCAGAGGGAGACAGGACAAGAGCATGGAATGTCAGAGGGAGACAGGAGAAGAGCATGGAATGTCAGAAAGGAAGGACAAGAGTATGGAATGTCAGAGGGAGACAAGACAAGAGCATGGAATATCAGAGAGAGACAGGACAAGAACATGGAATGTCAGAGAGGAAGTACAAGAGCATGGAATGTCAGAAGGAGACAGGACAAGAGCATGGAATATCAGATCGAGGAAAGACAGGAGTATGGAATGTCAGAGCGAGGAAGGATAAGAGCATGGAATGTCAGAGGGAGACAGGACAGGAGCATGGAATGTTAGAGGGAGGCAGGACAAGAGCATGGAATGTCAGAGGGAGACAGTACAAGAGCATGGAATGTCAGAGGGAGACAGGACAAGAGCATGGAATGTCAGAGGGAGACAGACTAGAACATGGAATGTCAGAGAGAGACAGGACAAGAGCATGGAATGTCAGAGGGAGACAGTACAAGAGCATGGAATGTCAGAGGGAGACAGGACAAGAGCATGGAGTGTCAGAGGGAGACAGACTAGAACATGGAATGTCAGAGAGAGACAGGACAAGAGCATGGAATGTCAGAGGGAGACAGGACAAGAGCATGGAATGTCAGAGGGAGACAGGAGAAGAGCATGGAATGTCAGAAAGGAAGGACAAGAGCATGGAATGTCAGAGGGAGACAGGACAAGAACATGGAATGTCATAGAGGAAGGAAAAGAGCATGGAATGTCAGTGGGAGACAGGACAAGAGAGTGGAATGTCAGAGGGAGGAAGGACAAGAGAATGGAATGTCAGAGGGAGACAGGATAAGAGCATTGAATGTCAGAGGGAGACAGAACAAGAACATGGAATGTCAGAGGGAGACAGGACAAGCGCATGGAATGAAAGAGAGAGACAGGACAAGAGCATGGAATGTCAGAGGGAGACAGGACAAGAGCATTGAATGTCAGAGAGAGACAGGAGAAGAGCATGGAATGTCAGAGGGAGACAGGAAAGGAGCATGGAATGTCAGAGGGAGACAGGACAAGAGCATTGAATGTCAGAGAGAGACAGGACAAGAGCTTGGAATGTCAGCGAGGAAGGACAAGAGTATGGGATGTCAGAGGGAGACAAGACAAGAGCATGGAATGTCAGCGAGGAAGGACAAAAGCATGGAATGTCAGAGGGAGACAGGACAAGAGCATGGAATGTCAGAGCGAGGAAGGACAAGAGCATAGAATGACAGAGGGAGACAGGACAAGAGCATTGAATGTCAGAGGGAGACAGACTAGAACACGGAATGTCAGAGGGAGACAGGACAAGAGCATGTAATGTCAGATGGAGACAGGACAAGAACATGGAATGTCAGAGCGAGGAAGGACAAGAGCATGGAATGTCAGAGGGAGACAGGACAAGAGCATGGAATGTCAGAGGGAGACAGGACAAGAGCATGGAATGTCAGAGGGAGACAATCTAGAACATGGAATGTCAGAGAGAGACAGGAAAATAGCATGGAATGTCAAAGCAAGGAAGGAAAAGAGCATAGAATATCAGAGCGAGGAATGACGAGAGCATGGAATGTCAGAGGGAGACAGAAAAAGAGTATGGAATGTCAGACCGAGGAAGGACAAGAGCATGGAATGTCAGAGCAAGGAAAGACAAGAGCATAGAATGTCAGAGGGAGACAGGACAAGAGCATGGAATGTCAGAGAGGAAGGACAAGAGCATGGAATGTCAGAAGGAGACAGGACAAGAGCATGGAATGTCAGAAAGGAAGGACAAGTGCATGGAATGTCAGAGGGAGACAGGACAAGAACATGGAATGTCAGCAAGGAAGGACAAGAGAATGGAATGTCAGAGCGAGGAAGGACAGGAGTATGGAATGTCAGAGGGAGACAGGAGAAGATCATGGAATGTCAGAGGGAGACAGAACAAGAACATGGAATGTCATAGAGGAAGGACAAGAGCATGGAATATCAGTGGGAGACAGGAGAAGAGAATGGAATGTCAGAGCGAGGAAGGACAAGAGAATGGAATGTCAGAGGGAGACAGGACAAGAACATGGAATGTCAGCGAGGAAGGACAAGAGCATGGAATGTCAGAGGGAGACAAGACAAGAGCATGGAATGTCAGAAAGGAAGGACAAGAGCATCGAATGTCAGAGGGAGACAGGACAAGAGCATGGAATGTCAGAGGGAGACAGGACAAGAGAATGGAATGTCAGAAAGGAAGGACAAGAGCATGGAATGTCAGAGGAATACAGGGCAAGAGCATTGAATGTCAGAGAGACAGGACAAGAGCATGGAATGTCAGAGGGAGACAGGAGAAGAGCATGAAATGTCAGAGCGAGGAAGGACAAGAGCATGGAATATCAGAGCGAGGAAGGAAGAGAGCATGGAATGTCAGAGGGAAACAAGGCAAGAGCATGGAATGTCAGAGAGAGACAGGACAAAAACATGGAATGTCAGTGAGGAAGGACAGGAGCATTGAATGTCAGAGGGAGACAGGAAAAGAGCATGGAATGTCAGAGGGAGACAGGACAAGAGCCTGGAATGTCATAGTGAGGAAGGACAAGAGCATTGAATTTCAGAGGGAGACAGGACATGAGCATGGAATGTCAGAAGGAGACAGCACAAGAGTATGGAATGTAAGAGGGAGACAGGACAAGTACATGGAATGTTAGAGGGAGACAGGACAAGAACATGGAATGTCAGCGAGGAAGGACAAGAGCATGGAATGTCAGAGGGAGACAAGACAAGAGCATGGAATGTCAGAGGGAGACAGGACAAGAACATGGAATGTCAGTGAGGAAGGACAAGAGCATGGAATGTCTGACGGAGACAGGACAAGAGCATGGAATGTCAGAGGGAGACAGGACAAGAGCACGGAATATCAGAGGGAGACTGGACAATAGAATGGAATGTCAGTGAGGAAGGACAAGAGTATGGAATGTCAGAGGGAGACAAGAGAAGAGCATGGAATGTCAGAGAGAGACAGGACAAGAACATGGAATGTCAGAGAGGAAGTACAAGAGCATGGAATGTCAGAAGGAGACAGGACAAGAGCATGGAATATCAGATCGAGGAAAGACAGGAGTATGGAATGTCAGAGCGAGGAAGGATAAGAGCATGGAATGTCAGAGGGAGACAGGACAGGAGCATGGAATGTTAGAGGGAGGCAGGACAAGAGCATGGAATGTCAGAGGGAGACAGTACAAGAGCATGGAATGTCAGAGGGAGACAGGACAAGAGCATGGAATGTCAGAGGGAGACAGACTAGAACATGGAATGTCAGAGAGAGACAGGACAAGAGCATGGAATGTCAGAGGGAGACAGTACAAGAGCATGGAATGTCAGAGGGAGACAGGACAAGAGCATGGAGTGTCAGAGGGAGACAGACTAGAACATGGAATGTCAGAGAGAGACAGGACAAGAGCATGGAATGTCAGAGGGAGACAGGACAAGAGCATGGAATGTCAGAGGGAGACAGGAGAAGAGCATGGAATGTCAGAAAGGAAGGACAAGAGCATGGAATGTCAGAGGGAGACAGGACAAGAACATGGAATGTCATAGAGGAAGGAAAAGAGCATGGAATGTCAGTGGGAGACAGGACAAGAGAGTGGAATGTCAGAGGGAGGAAGGACAAGAGAATGGAATGTCAGAGGGAGACAGGATAAGAGCATTGAATGTCAGAGGGAGACAGAACAAGAACATGGAATGTCAGAGGGAGACAGGACAAGAACATGGAATGTCATAGAGGAAGGAAAAGAGCATGGAATGTCAGTGGGAGACAGGACAAGAGAGTGGAATGTCAGAGGGAGGAAGGACAAGAGAATGGAATGTCAGAGGGAGACAGGATAAGAGCATTGAATGTCAGAGGGAGACAGAACAAGAACATGGAATGTCAGAGGGAGACAGGACAAGCGCATGGAATGAAAGAGAGAGACAGGACAAGAGCATGGAATGTCAGAGGGAGACAGGACAAGAGCATTGAATGTCAGAGAGAGACAGGACAAGAGCATGGAATGTCAGAGGGAGACAGGAAAGGAGCATGGAATGTCAGAGGGAGACAGGACAAGAGCATTGAATGTCAGAGAGAGACAGGACAAGAGCTTGGAATGTCAGCGAGGAAGGACAAGAGTATGGGATGTCAGAGGGAGACAAGACAAGAGCATGGAATGTCAGCAAGGAAGGACAAAAGCATGGAATGTCAGAGGGAGACAAGACAAGAGCATGGAATGTCAGAGAGAGACAGGACAAGAACATGGAATGTCAGAGAGGAAGTACAAGAGCATGGAATGTCAGAAGGAGACAGGACAAGAGCATGGAATATCAGATCGAGGAAAGACAGGAGTATGGAATGTCAGAGCGAGGAAGGATAAGAGCATGGAATGTCAGAGGGAGACAGGACAGGAGCATGGAATGTTAGAGGGAGGCAGGACAAGAGCATGGAATGTCAGAGGGAGACAGTACAAGAGCATGGAATGTCAGAGGGAGACAGGACAAGAGCATGGAATGTCAGAGGGAGACAGGACAAGTACATGGAATGTCAGAGAGAGACAGGACAAGAGCATGGAATGTCAGAGGGAGACAGTACAAGAGCATGGAATGTCAGAGGGAGACAGGACAAGAGCATGGAATGTCAGAGGGAGACAGACTAGAACATGGAATGTCAGAGAGAGACAGGACAAGAGCATGGAATGTCAGAGGGAGACAGTACAAGAGCATGGAATGTCAGAGGGAGACAGGACAAGAGCATGGAGTGTCAGAGGGAGACAGACTAGAACATGGAATGTCAGAGAGAGACAGGACAAGAGCATGGAATGTCAGAGGGAGACAGGACAAGAGCATGGAATGTCAGAGGGAGACAGGAGAAGAGCATGGAATGTCAGAAAGGAAGGACAAGAGTATGGAATGTCAGAGGGAGACAAGACAAGAGCATGGAATGTCAGAGAGAGACAGGACAAGAACATGGAATGTCAGAGAGGAAGTACAAGAGCATGGAATGTCAGAAGGAGACAGGACAAGAGCATGGAATATCAGATCGAGGAAAGACAGGAGTATGGAATGTCAGAGCGAGGAAGGATAAGAGCATGGAATGTCAGAGGGAGACAGGACAGGAGCATGGAATGTCAGAGGGAGACAGGACAAGAGCATGGAATGTCAGAGGGAGACAGACTAGAACATGGAATGTCAGAGAGAGACAGGACAAGAGCATGGAATGTCAGAGGGAGACAGTACAAGAGCATGGAGTGTCAGAGGGAGACAGACTAGAACATGGAATGTCAGAGAGAGACAGGACAGGAGCATGGAATGTTAGAGGGAGGCAGGACAAGAGCATGGAATGTTAGAGGGAGGCAGGACAAGAGCATGGAATGTCAGAGGGAGACAGGACAGGAGCATGGAATGTTAGAGGGAGGCAGGACAAGAGCATGGAATGTCAGAGGGAGACAGTACAAGAGCATGGAATGTCAGAGGGAGACAGGACAAGAGCATGGAATGTCAGAGGGAGACAGACTAGAACATGGAATGTCAGAGAGAGACAGGACAAGAGCATGGAATGTCAGAGGGAGACAGTACAAGAGCATGGAATGTCAGAGGGAGACAGGACAAGAGCATGGAGTGTCAGAGGGAGACAGACTAGAACATGGAATGTCAGAGAGAGACAGGACAAGAGCATGGAATGTCAGAGGGAGACAGGACAAGAGCATGGAATGTCAGAGGGAGACAGGAGAAGAGCATGGAATGTCAGAAAGGAAGGACAAGAGCATGGAATGTCAGAGGGAGACAGGACAAGAACATGGAATGTCATAGAGGAAGGAAAAGAGCATGGAATGTCAGTGGGAGACAGGACAAGAGAGTGGAATGTCAGAGGGAGGAAGGACAAGAGAATGGAATGTCAGAGGGAGACAGGATAAGAGCATTGAATGTCAGAGGGAGACAGAACAAGAACATGGAATGTCAGAGGGAGACAGGACAAGCGCATGGAATGAAAGAGAGAGACAGGACAAGAGCATGGAATGTCAGAGGGAGACAGGACAAGAGCATTGAATGTCAGAGAGAGACAGGAGAAGAGCATGGAATGTCAGAGGGAGACAGGAAAGGAGCATGGAATGTCAGAGGGAGACAGGACAAGAGCATTGAATGTCAGAGAGAGACAGGACAAGAGCTTGGAATGTCAGCGAGGAAGGACAAGAGTATGGGATGTCAGAGGGAGACAAGACAAGAGCATGGAATGTCAGCGAGGAAGGACAAAAGCATGGAATGTCAGAGGGAGACAGGACAAGAGCATGGAATGTCAGAGCGAGGAAGGACAAGAGCATAGAATGACAGAGGGAGACAGGACAAGAGCATTGAATGTCAGAGGGAGACAGACTAGAACACGGAATGTCAGAGGGAGACAGGACAAGAGCATGTAATGTCAGATGGAGACAGGACAAGAACATGGAATGTCAGAGCGAGGAAGGACAAGAGCATGGAATGTCAGAGGGAGACAGGACAAGAGCATGGAATGTCAGAGGGAGACAGGACAAGAGCATGGAATGTCAGAGGGAGACAATCTAGAACATGGAATGTCAGAGAGAGACAGGAAAATAGCATGGAATGTCAAAGCAAGGAAGGAAAAGAGCATAGAATATCAGAGCGAGGAATGACGAGAGCATGGAATGTCAGAGGGAGACAGGAAAAGAGTATGGAATGTCAGACCGAGGAAGGACAAGAGCATGGAATGTCAGAGCAAGGAAAGACAAGAGCATAGAATGTCAGAGGGAGACAGGACAAGAGCATGGAATGTCAGAGAGGAAGGACAAGAGCATGGAATGTCAGAAGGAGACAGGACAAGAGCATGGAATGTCAGAAAGGAAGGACAAGTGCATGGAATGTCAGAGGGAGACAGGACAAGAACATGGAATGTCAGCAAGGAAGGACAAGAGAATGGAATGTCAGAGCGAGGAAGGACAGGAGTATGGAATGTCAGAGGGAGACAGGAGAAGATCATGGAATGTCAGAGGGAGACAGAACAAGAACATGGAATGTCATAGAGGAAGGACAAGAGCATGGAATATCAGTGGGAGACAGGAGAAGAGAATGGAATGTCAGAGCGAGGAAGGACAAGAGAATGGAATGTCAGAGGGAGACAGGACAAGAGCATTGAATGTCAGAGGGAGACAGAACAAGAACATGGAATGTCATAGAGGAAGGACAAGAGCATGGAATGTCAGTGGGAGACAGGACAAGAGAATGGAATGTAAGAGTGAGGAAGGACAAGAGCATGGAATATCAGAGGGAGACAGGACAGGAGCATGGAATGTCATAGGGAGACAGGACAAGAACATGGAATGTCAGCGAGGATGGACAAGAGCATGGAATGTCAGAGGGAGACAAGACAAGAGCATGGAATGTCAGAAAGGAAGGACAAGAGCATCGAATGTCAGAGGGAGACAGGACAAGAGCATGGAATGTCAGAGGGAGACAGGACAAGAGAATGGAATGTCAGAAAGGAAGGACAAGAGCATGGAATGTAAGAGGGAGACAGGACAAGAGCATGGAATGTCAGCAAGGAAGGACAAGAGCATGGAATTTCAGAAGGAGACAGGACAAGAGCATGGAATGTCAGAAAGGAATGACAAGAGCATCGAATGTCAGAGGGAGACAGGACAAGAGAATGGAATGTCAGAAAGGAAGGACAAGAGCATGGAATGTCAGCGAGGAAGGACAAGAGCATGGAATGTCAGAGGGAGACAAGACAACCTCATGGAATGTCAGAGAGAGACAGGACAAAAACATGGAATGTCAGTGAGGAAGGACAAGAGCATGAAATGTCAGAGGGAGACTGGACAAGAGCATGGAATGTCAGCGAGGAAGGACAAGAGCATGGAATGTCAGAGGGAGACAGGACAAGAGCATGGAATGTCAGCGAGGAAGGACAAGAGCATGGAATGTCAGAGAGAGACAGGACAAAAACATGGAATGTCAGTGAGGAAGGACAAGAGCATGAAATGTCAGAGGGAGACTGGACAAGAGCATGGAATGTCAGCGAGGAAGGACAAGAGCATGGAATGTCAGAGGGAGACAGGACAAGAGCATGGAATGTCAGAGGGAGACAGGACAAGAGCATGGAATGTCAGAGGGAGACAATCTAGAACATGGAATGTCAGACAGAGACAGGACAAGAGCATGGAATGTCAAAGCGAGGAAGGAAAAGAGCATCGAATATCAGAGCGAGGAATGACGAGAGCATGGAATGTCAGTGGGAGACAGGAAAAGAGCATGGAATGTCAGACCGAGGAAGGACAAGAGCATGGAATGTCAGAGCAAGGAAAGACAAGAGCATAGAATGTCAGAGGGAGACAGGACAAGAGCATGGAATGTCAGAGAGGAAGTACAAGAGAATGGAATGTCAGAAGGTGACAGGACAATAGAATGGAATATAAGAGGGAGACAGGAAAAGAGCATGGAATGTCAGAAAGGAAGGACAAGAACATGGAATGTCAGCAAGGAAGGACAAGAGAATGGAATGTCAGAGCGGGGACGGACAGGAGTATGGAATGTCAGAGGGAGACAGGAGAAGATCATGGAATGTCAGAGGGAGACAGGACAAGAGCATGGAATGTCATAGAGGAAGGACAAGAGCATGGAATGTCAGAGGGAGACAGGAGAAGAGCATGGAATGTCAGAAAGGAAGGACAAGAGCATGGAATGTCAGAGGGAGACAGGACAAGAACATGGAATGTCATAGAGGAAGGAAAAGAGCATGGAATGTCAGTGCGAGACAGGACAAGAGAGTAGAATGTCAGAGGGAGGAAGGACAAGAGAATGGAATGTTAGAGGGAGGCAGGACAAGAGCATGGAATGTCAGAGGGAGACAGTACAAGAGCATGGAATGTCAGAGGGAGACAGGACAAGAGCATGGAATGTCAGAGGGAGACAGACTAGAACATGGAATGTCAGAGAGAGACAGGACAAGAGCATGGAATGTCAGAGGGAGACAGACTAGAACATGGAATGTCAGAGAGAGACAGGACAAGAGCATGGAATGTCAGAAGGAGACAGGACAAGAGCATGGAATGTCAGAGGGAGACAGGAGAAGAGCATGGAATGTCAGAAAGGAAGGACAAGAGCATGGAATGTCAGAGGGAGACAGGACAAGAACATGGAATATCAGATCGAGGAAAGACAGGAGTATGGAATGTCAGAGCGAGGAAGGATAAGAGCATGGAATGTCAGAGGGAGACAGGACAGGAGCATGGAATGTCAGAGAGAGACAGGACAAGAACATGGAATGTCAGAGAGGAAGTACAAGAGCATGGAATGTCAGAAGGAGACAGGACAAGAGCATGGAATATCAGATCGAGGAAAGACAGGAGTATGGAATGTCAGAGCGAGGAAGGATAAGAGCATGGAATGTCAGAGGGAGACAGGACAGGAGCATGGAATGTTAGAGGGAGGCAGGACAAGAGCATGGAATGTCAGAGGGAGACAGGACAAGAGCATGGAATGTCAGAGGGAGACAGACTAGAACATGGAATGTCAGAGAGAGACAGGACAAGAGCATGGAATGTCAGAGGGAGACAGTACAAGAGCATGGAATGTCAGAGGGAGACAGTACAAGAGCATGGAGTGTCAGAGGGAGACAGACTAGAACATGGAATGTCAGAGAGAGACAGGACAAGAGCATGGAATGTCAGAGGGAGACAGGACAAGAGCATGGAATGTCAGAGGGAGACAGGAGAAGAGCATGGAATGTCAGAAAGGAAGGACAAGAGCATGGAATGTCAGAGGGAGACAGGACAAGAACATGGAATGTCATAGAGGAAGGAAAAGAGCATGGAATGTCAGTGGGAGACAGGACAAGAGAGTGGAATGTCAGAGGGAGGAAGGACAAGAGAATGGAATGTCAGAGGGAGACAGGATAAGAGCATTGAATGTCAGAGGGAGACAGAACAAGAACATGGAATGTCAGAGGGAGACAGGACAAGAACATGGAATGTCATAGAGGAAGGAAAAGAGCATGGAATGTCAGTGGGAGACAGGACAAGAGAGTGGAATGTCAGAGGGAGGAAGGACAAGAGAATGGAATGTCAGAGGGAGACAGGATAAGAGCATTGAATGTCAGAGGGAGACAGAACAAGAACATGGAATGTCAGAGGGAGACAGGACAAGCGCATGGAATGAAAGAGAGAGACAGGACAAGAGCATGGAATGTCAGAGGGAGACAGGACAAGAGCATTGAATGTCAGAGAGAGACAGGACAAGAGCATGGAATGTCAGAGGGAGACAGGAAAGGAGCATGGAATGTCAGAGGGAGACAGGACAAGAGCATTGAATGTCAGAGAGAGACAGGACAAGAGCTTGGAATGTCAGCGAGGAAGGACAAGAGTATGGGATGTCAGAGGGAGACAAGACAAGAGCATGGAATGTCAGCGAGGAAGGACAAAAGCATGGAATGTCAGAGGGAGACAAGACAAGAGCATGGAATGTCAGAGAGAGACAGGACAAGAACATGGAATGTCAGAGAGGAAGTACAAGAGCATGGAATGTCAGAAGGAGACAGGACAAGAGCATGGAATATCAGATCGAGGAAAGACAGGAGTATGGAATGTCAGAGCGAGGAAGGATAAGAGCATGGAATGTCAGAGGGAGACAGGACAGGAGCATGGAATGTTAGAGGGAGGCAGGACAAGAGCATGGAATGTCAGAGGGAGACAGTACAAGAGCATGGAATGTCAGAGGGAGACAGGACAAGAGCATGGAATGTCAGAGGGAGACAGACTAGAACATGGAATGTCAGAGAGAGACAGGACAAGAGCATGGAATGTCAGAGGGAGACAGTACAAGAGCATGGAATGTCAGAGGGAGACAGGACAAGAGCATGGAATGTCAGAGGGAGACAGACTAGAACATGGAATGTCAGAGAGAGACAGGACAAGAGCATGGAATGTCAGAGGGAGACAGTACAAGAGCATGGAATGTCAGAGGGAGACAGGACAAGAGCATGGAGTGTCAGAGGGAGACAGACTAGAACATGGAATGTCAGAGAGAGACAGGACAAGAGCATGGAATGTCAGAGGGAGACAGGACAAGAGCATGGAATGTCAGAGGGAGACAGGAGAAGAGCATGGAATGTCAGAAAGGAAGGACAAGAGTATGGAATGTCAGAGGGAGACAAGACAAGAGCATGGAATATCAGAGAGAGACAGGACAAGAACATGGAATGTCAGAGAGGAAGTACAAGAGCATGGAATGTCAGAAGGAGACAGGACAAGAGCATGGAATATCAGATCGAGGAAAGACAGGAGTATGGAATGTCAGAGCGAGGAAGGATAAGAGCATGGAATGTCAGAGGGAGACAGGACAGGAGCATGGAATGTTAGAGGGAGGCAGGACAAGAGCATGGAATGTCAGAGGGAGACAGTACAAGAGCATGGAATGTCAGAGGGAGACAGGACAAGAGCATGGAATGTCAGAGGGAGACAGACTAGAACATGGAATGTCAGAGAGAGACAGGACAAGAGCATGGAATGTCAGAGGGAGACAGTACAAGAGCATGGAATGTCAGAGGGAGACAGGACAAGAGCATGGAGTGTCAGAGGGAGACAGACTAGAACATGGAATGTCAGAGAGAGACAGGACAAGAGCATGGAATGTCAGAGGGAGACAGGACAAGAGCATGGAATGTCAGAGGGAGACAGGAGAAGAGCATGGAATGTCAGAAAGGAAGGACAAGAGCATGGAATGTCAGAGGGAGACAGGACAAGAACATGGAATGTCATAGAGGAAGGAAAAGAGCATGGAATGTCAGTGGGAGACAGGACAAGAGAGTGGAATGTCAGAGGGAGGAAGGACAAGAGAATGGAATGTCAGAGGGAGACAGGATAAGAGCATTGAATGTCAGAGGGAGACAGAACAAGAACATGGAATGTCAGAGGGAGACAGGACAAGCGCATGGAATGAAAGAGAGAGACAGGACAAGAGCATGGAATGTCAGAGGGAGACAGGACAAGAGCATTGAATGTCAGAGAGAGACAGGAGAAGAGCATGGAATGTCAGAGGGAGACAGGAAAGGAGCATGGAATGTCAGAGGGAGACAGGACAAGAGCATTGAATGTCAGAGAGAGACAGGACAAGAGCTTGGAATGTCAGCGAGGAAGGACAAGAGTATGGGATGTCAGAGGGAGACAAGACAAGAGCATGGAATGTCAGCGAGGAAGGACAAAAGCATGGAATGTCAGAGGGAGACAGGACAAGAGCATGGAATGTCAGAGCGAGGAAGGACAAGAGCATAGAATGACAGAGGGAGACAGGACAAGAGCATTGAATGTCAGAGGGAGACAGACTAGAACACGGAATGTCAGAGGGAGACAGGACAAGAGCATGTAATGTCAGATGGAGACAGGACAAGAACATGGAATGTCAGAGCGAGGAAGGACAAGAGCATGGAATGTCAGAGGGAGACAGGACAAGAGCATGGAATGTCAGAGGGAGACAGGACAAGAGCATGGAATGTCAGAGGGAGACAATCTAGAACATGGAATGTCAGAGAGAGACAGGAAAATAGCATGGAATGTCAAAGCAAGGAAGGAAAAGAGCATAGAATATCAGAGCGAGGAATGACGAGAGCATGGAATGTCAGAGGGAGACAGGAAAAGAGTATGGAATGTCAGACCGAGGAAGGACAAGAGCATGGAATGTCAGAGCAAGGAAAGACAAGAGCATAGAATGTCAGAGGGAGACAGGACAAGAGCATGGAATGTCAGAGAGGAAGGACAAGAGCATGGAATGTCAGAAGGAGACAGGACAAGAGCATGGAATGTCAGAAAGGAAGGACAAGTGCATGGAATGTCAGAGGGAGACAGGACAAGAACATGGAATGTCAGCAAGGAAGGACAAGAGAATGGAATGTCAGAGCGAGGAAGGACAGGAGTATGGAATGTCAGAGGGAGACAGGAGAAGATCATGGAATGTCAGAGGGAGACAGAACAAGAACATGGAATGTCATAGAGGAAGGACAAGAGCATGGAATATCAGTGGGAGACAGGAGAAGAGAATGGAATGTCAGAGCGAGGAAGGACAAGAGAATGGAATGTCAGAGGGAGACAGGACAAGAGCATTGAATGTCAGAGGGAGACAGAACAAGAACATGGAATGTCATAGAGGAAGGACAAGAGCATGGAATGTCAGTGGGAGACAGGACAAGAGAATGGAATGTAAGAGTGAGGAAGGACAAGAGCATGGAATATCAGAGGGAGACAGGACAGGAGCATGGAATGTCATAGGGAGACAGGACAAGAACATGGAATGTCAGCGAGGATGGACAAGAGCATGGAATGTCAGAGGGAGACAAGACAAGAGCATGGAATGTCAGAAAGGAAGGACAAGAGCATCGAATGTCAGAGGGAGACAGGACAAGAGCATGGAATGTCAGAGGGAGACAGGACAAGAGAATGGAATGTCAGAAAGGAAGGACAAGAGCATGGAATGTAAGAGGGAGACAGGACAAGAGCATGGAATGTCAGCAAGGAAGGACAAGAGCATGGAATTTCAGAAGGAGACAGGACAAGAGCATGGAATGTCAGAAAGGAATGACAAGAGCATCGAATGTCAGAGGGAGACAGGACAAGAGAATGGAATGTCAGAAAGGAAGGACAAGAGCATGGAATGTCAGCGAGGAAGGACAAGAGCATGGAATGTCAGAGGGAGACAAGACAACCTCATGGAATGTCAGAGAGAGACAGGACAAAAACATGGAATGTCAGTGAGGAAGGACAAGAGCATGAAATGTCAGAGGGAGACTGGACAAGAGCATGGAATGTCAGCGAGGAAGGACAAGAGCATGGAATGTCAGAGGGAGACAGGACAAGAGCATGGAATGTCAGCGAGGAAGGACAAGAGCATGGAATGTCAGAGGGAGACAGGACAAGAGCATGGAATGTCAGAGGGAGACAGGACAAGAGCATGGAATGTCAGAGGGAGACAATCTAGAACATGGAATGTCAGACAGAGACAGGACAAGAGCATGGAATGTCAAAGCGAGGAAGGAAAAGAGCATCGAATATCAGAGCGAGGAATGACGAGAGCATGGAATGTCAGTGGGAGACAGGAAAAGAGCATGGAATGTCAGACCGAGGAAGGACAAGAGCATGGAATGTCAGAGCAAGGAAAGACAAGAGCATAGAATGTCAGAGGGAGACAGGACAAGAGCATGGAATGTCAGAGAGGAAGTACAAGAGAATGGAATGTCAGAAGGTGACAGGACAATAGAATGGAATATAAGAGGGAGACAGGAAAAGAGCATGGAATGTCAGAAAGGAAGGACAAGAACATGGAATGTCAGCAAGGAAGGACAAGAGAATGGAATGTCAGAGCGGGGACGGACAGGAGTATGGAATGTCAGAGGGAGACAGGAGAAGATCATGGAATGTCAGAGGGAGACAGGACAAGAGCATGGAATGTCATAGAGGAAGGACAAGAGCATGGAATGTCAGTGGGAGACAGGACAAGAGAATGGAATGTCAGAGCGAGGAAGGACAAGAGCATGGAATGTCAGAGGGAGACAGAACAAGAACATGGAATGTCATAGAGGAAGGACAAGAGCATGGAATGTCAGTGGGAGACAGGACAAGAGAATGGAATGTAAGAGCGAGGAAGGACAAGAGCATGGAATATCAGAGGGAGACAGTACAGGAGCATGGAATGTCATAGGGAGACAGGACAAGAACATGGAATGTCAGCGAGGAAGGACAAGAGCATGGAATGTCAGAGGGAGACAAGACAAGAGCATGGATTGTCAGAAAGGAAGGACAAGAGCATCGAATGTCAGAGGGAGACAGGACAAGAGCATGGAATGTCAGAGGGAGACAGGACAAGAGAATGGAATGTCAGAAAGGAAGGACAAGAGCATGGAATTTCAGAAGGAGACAGGACAAGAGCATGGAATGTCAGAGGAATACAGGGCAAGAGCATTGAATGTCAGAGAGACAGGACAAGAGCATGGAATGTCAGAGGGAGACAGGAGAAGAGCATGAAATGTCAGAGCGAGGAAGGACAAGAGCATGGAATATCAGAGCGAGGAAGGAAGAGAGCATGGAATGTCAGAGGGAAACAAGGCAAGAGCATGGAATGTCAGAGAGAGACAGGACAAAAACATGGAATGTCAGTGAGGAAGGACAGGAGCATTGAATGTCAGAGGGAGACAGGAAAAGAGCATGGAATGTCAGAGGGAGACAGGACAAGAGCCTGGAATGTCATAGTGAGGAAGGACAAGAGCATTGAATTTCAGAGGGAGACAGGACATGAGCATGGAATGTCAGAGGGAGACAGCACAAGAGTATGGAATGTCAGAGGGAGACAGGACAAGTACATGGAATGTTCGAGGGAGACAGGACAAGAACATGGAATGTCAGCGAGGAAGGACAAGAGCATGGAATGTCAGAGGGAGACAAGACAAGAGCATGGAATGTCAGAGGGAGACAGGACAAGAACATGGAATGTCAGTGAGGAAGGACAAGAGCATGGAATGTCTGACGGAGACAGGACAAGAGCATGGAATGTCAGAGGGAGACAGGACAAGAACATGGAATGTCAGAGCGAGGAAGGACAAGAGCATGGAATGTCAGAGGGAGACAGGACAAGAGCATGGAATGTCAGAGCGAGGAAGGACAAGAGCATGGAATGTCAGAGGGAGACAGGACAAGAGCATGGAATGTCAGAGGGAGACAGGACAAGAGCATGGAATGTCAGAGGGAGACAATCTAGAACATGGAATGTCAGAGAGAGACAGGAAAATAGCATGGAATGTCAAAGCAAGGAAGGAAAAGAGCATAGAATATCAGAGCGAGGAATGACGGGAGCATGGAATGTCAGAGGGAGACAGGAAAAGAGTATGGAATGTCAGACCGAGGAAGGACAAGAGCATGGAATGTCAGAGCAAGGAAAGACAAGAGCATAGAATGTCAGAGGGAGACAGGACAAGAGCATGGAATGTCAGAGAGGAAGGACAAGAGCATGGAATGTCAGAGGGAGACAGCACAAGAGTATGGAATGTCAGAGGGAGACAGGACAAGTACATGGAATGTTAGAGGGAGACAGGACAAGAACATGGAATGTCAGCGAGGAAGGACAAGAGCATGGAATGTCAGAGGGAGACAAGACAAGAGCATGGAATGTCAGAGGGAGACAGGACAAGAACATGGAATGTCAGTGAGGAAGGACAAGAGCATGGAATGTCTGACGGAGACAGGACAAGAGCATGGAATGTCAGAGGGAGACAGGACAAGAACATGGAATGTCAGAGCGAGGAAGGACAAGAGCATGGAATGTCAGAGGGAGACAGGACAAGAGCATGGAATGTCAGAGCGAGGAAGGACAAGAGCATGGAATGTCAGAGGGAGACAGGACAAGAGCATGGAATGTCAGAGGGAGACAGGACAAGAGCATGGAATGTCAGAGGGAGACAATCTAGAACATGGAATGTCAGAGAGAGACAGGAAAATAGCATGGAATGTCAAAGCAAGGAAGGAAAAGAGCATAGAATATCAGAGCGAGGAATGACGGGAGCATGGAATGTCAGAGGGAGACAGGAAAAGAGTATGGAATGTCAGACCGAGGAAGGACAAGAGCATGGAATGTCAGAGCAAGGAAAGACAAGAGCATAGAATGTCAGAGGGAGACAGGACAAGAGCATGGAATGTCAGAGAGGAAGGACAAGAGCATGGAATGTCAGAAGGAGACAGGACAAGAGCATGGAATGTCAGAAAGGAAGGACAAGTGCATGGAATGTCAGAGGGAGACAGGACAAGAACATGGAATGTCAGCAAGGAAGGACAAGAGAATGGAATGTCAGAGCGAGGAAGGACAGGAGTATGGAATGTCAGAGGGAGACAGGAGAAGATCATGGAATGTCAGAGGGAGACAGAACAAGAACATGGAATGTCATAGAGGAAGGACAAGAGCATGGAATATCAGTGGGAGACAGGAGAAGAGAATGGAATGTCAGAGCGAGGAAGGACAAGAGAATGGAATGTCAGAGGGAGACAGGACAAGAGCATTGAATGTCAGAGGGAGACAGAACAAGAACATGGAATGTCATAGAGGAAGGACAAGAGCATGGAATGTCAGTGGGAGACAGGACAAGAGAATGGAATGTAAGAGTGAGGAAGGACAAGAGCATGGAATATCAGAGGGAGACAGGACAGGAGCATGGAATGTCATAGGGAGACAGGACAAGAACATGGAATGTCAGCGAGGATGGACAAGAGCATGGAATGTCAGAGGGAGACAAGACAAGAGCATGGAATGTCAGAAAGGAAGGACAAGAGCATCGAATGTCAGAGGGAGACAGGACAAGAGCATGGAATGTCAGAGGGAGACAGGACAAGAGAATGGAATGTCAGAAAGGAAGGACAAGAGCATGGAATGTAAGAGGGAGACAGGACAAGAGCATGGAATGTCAGCAAGGAAGGACAAGAGCATGGAATTTCAGAAGGAGACAGGACAAGAGCATGGAATGTCAGAAAGGAATGACAAGAGCATCGAATGTCAGAGGGAGACAGGACAAGAGAATGGAATGTCAGAAAGGAAGGACAAGAGCATGGAATGTCAGCGAGGAAGGACAAGAGCATGGAATGTCAGAGGGAGACAAGACAACCTCATGGAATGTCAGAGAGAGACAGGACAAAAACATGGAATGTCAGTGAGGAAGGACAAGAGCATGAAATGTCAGAGGGAGACTGGACAAGAGCATGGAATGTCAGCGAGGAAGGACAAGAGCATGGAATGTCAGAGGGAGACAGGACAAGAGCATGGAATGTCAGAGGGAGACAGGACACGAGCATGGAATGTCAGAGAGAGACAGGACAAAAACATGGAATGTCAGTGAGGAAGGACAAGAGCATGAAATGTCAGAGGGAGACTGGACAAGAGCATGGAATGTCAGCGAGGAAGGACAAGAGCATGGAATGTCAGAGGGAGACAGGACAAGAGCATGGAATGTCAGAGGGAGACAATATAGAACATGGAATGTCAGACGGAGACAGGACAAGAGCATGGAATGTCAAAGCGAGGAAGGAAAAGAGCATCGAATATCAGAGCGAGGAATGACGAGAGCATGGAATGTCAGTGGGAGACAGGAAAAGAGCATGGAATGTCAGACCGAGGAAGGACAAGAGCATGGAATGTCAGAGCAAGGAAAGACAAGAGCATAGAATGTCAGAGGGAGACAGGACAAGAGCATGGAATGTCAGAGAGGAAGTACAAGAGAATGGAATGTCAGAAGGTGACAGGACAATAGAATGGAATATAAGAGGGAGACAGGACAAGAGCATGGAATGTCAGAAAGGAAGGACAAGAACATGGAATGTCAGCAAGGAAGGACAAGAGAATGGAATGTCAGAGCGGGGACGGACAGGAGTATGGAATGTCAGAGGGAGACAGGAGAAGATCATGGAATGTCAGAGGGAGACAGGACAAGAGCATGGAATGTCATAGAGGAAGGACAAGAGCATGGAATGTCAGTGGGAGACAGGACAAGAGAATGGAATGTCAGAGCGAGGAAGGACAAGAGCATTGAATGTCAGAGGGAGACAGAACAAGAACATGGAATGTCATAGAGGAAGGACAAGAGCATGGAATGTCAGTGGGAGACAGGACAAGAGAATGGAATGTCAGAGGGAGACAGGACAAGAGAATGGAATGTCAGAAAGGAAGGACAAGAGCATGGAATGTAAGAGGGAGACAGGACAAGAGCATGGAATGTCAGCAAGGAAGGACAAGAGCATCGAATGTCAGAGGGAGACAGGACAAGAGAATGGAATGTCAGAAAGGAAGGACAAGAGTATGGAATGTCAGCGAGGAAGGACAAGAGCATGGAATGTCAGAGGGAGACTGGACAAGAGCATGGAATGTCAGAGAGAGACAGGACAAAAACATGGAATGTCAGTGAGGAAGGACAAGAGCATGAAATGTCAGAGGGAGACTGGACAAGAGCATGGAATGTCAGCGAGGAAGGACAAGAGCATGGAATGTCAGAGGGAGACAGGACAAGAGCATGGAATGTCAGAGGGAGACAGGACATGAGCATGGAATGTCAGAGAGAGACAGGACAAAAACATGGAATGTCAGTGAGGAAGGACAAGAGCATGAAATGTCAGAGGGAGACTGGACAAGAGCATGGAATGTCAGCGAGGAAGGACAAGAGCATGGAATGTCAGAGGGAGACAGGACAAGAGCATGGAATGTCAGAGGGAGACAGGACAAGAGCATGGAATGTCAGAGGGAGACAATATAGAACATGGAATGTCAGACAGAGACAGGACAAGAGCATGGAATGTCAAAGCGAGGAAGGAAAAGAGCATCGAATATCAGAGCGAGGAATGACGAGAGCATGGAATGTCAGTGGGAGACAGGAAAAGAGCATGGAATGTCAGACCGAGGAAGGACAAGAGCATGGAATGTCAGAGCAAGGAAAGACAAGAGCATAGAATGTCAGAGGGAGACAGGACAAGAGCATGGAATGTCAGAGAGGAAGTACAAGAGAATGGAATGTCAGAAGGTGACAGGACAATAGAATGGAATATAAGAGGGAGACAGGACAAGAGCATGGAATGTCAGAAAGGAAGGACAAGAACATGGAATGTCAGCAAGGAAGGACAAGAGAATGGAATGTCAGAGCGGGGACGGACAGGAGTATGGAATGTCAGAGGGAGACAGGAGAAGATCATGGAATGTCAGAGGGAGACAGGACAAGAGCATGGAATGTCATAGAGGAAGGACAAGAGCATGGAATGTCAGTGGGAGACAGGACAAGAGAATGGAATGTCAGAGCGAGGAAGGACAAGAGCATTGAATGTCAGAGGGAGATAGAACAAGAACATGGAATGTCATAGAGGAAGGACAAGAGCATGGAATGTCAGTGGGAGACAGGACAAGAGAATGGAATGTAAGAGCGAGGAAGGACAAGAGCATGGAATATCAGAGGGAGACAGTACAGGAGCATGGAATGTCATAGGGAGACAGGACAAGAACATGGAATGTCAGAGGAATACAGGGCAAGAGCATTGAATGTCAGAGGGAGACAAGACAAGAGCATGGAATGTCAGAAAGGAAGGACAAGAGCATCGAATGTCAGAGGGAGACAGGACAAGAGCATGGAATGTCAGAGGGAGACAGGACAAGAGAATGGAATGTCAGAAAGGAAGGACAAGAGCATGGAATTTCAGAAGGAGACAGGACAAGAGCATGGAATGTCAGAGGAATACAGGGCAAGAGCATTGAATGTCAGAGAGACAGGACAAGAGCATGGAATGTCAGAGGGAGACAGGAGAAGAGCATGAAATGTCAGAGCGAGGAAGGACAAGAGCATGGAATATCAGAGCGAGGAAGGAAGAGAGCATGGAATGTCAGAGGGAAACAAGGCAAGAGCATGGAATGTCAGAGAGAGACAGGACAAAAACATGGAATGTCAGTGAGGAAGGACAGGAGCATTGAATGTCAGAGGGAGACAGGAGAAGAGCATGGAATGTCAGAGGGAGACAGGACAAGAGCCTGGAATGTCATAGTGAGGAAGGACAAGAGCATTGAATTTCAGAGGGAGACAGGACATGAGCATGGAATGTCAGAGGGAGACAGCACAAGAGTATGGAATGTCAGAGGGAGACAGGACAAGTACATGGAATGTTCGAGGGAGACAGGACAAGAACATGGAATGTCAGCGAGGAAGGACAAGAGCATGGAATGTCAGAGGGAGACAAGACAAGAGCATGGAATGTCAGAGGGAGACAGGACAAGAACATGGAATGTCAGTGAGGAAGGACAAGAGCATGGAATGTCTGATGGAGACAGGACAAGAGCATGGAATGTCAGAGGGAGACAGGACAAGAACATGGAATGTCAGAGCGAGGAAGGACAAGAGCATGGAATGTCAGAGGGAGACAGGACAAGAGCATGGAATGTCAGAGCGAGGAAGGACAAGAGCATGGAATGTCAGAGGGAGACAGGACAAGAGCATGGAATGTCAGAGGGAGACAGGACAAGAGCATGGAATGTCAGAGGGAGACAATCTAGAACATGGAATGTCAGAGAGAGACAGGAAAATAGCATGGAATGTCAAAGCAAGGAAGGAAAAGAGCATAGAATATCAGAGCGAGGAATGACGGGAGCATGGAATGTCAGAGGGAGACAGGAAAAGAGTATGGAATGTCAGAGAGGAAGGACAAGAGCATGGAATGTCAGAAGGAGACAGGACAAGAGCCTGGAATGTCATAGTGAGGAAGGACAAGAGCATTGAATTTCAGAGGGAGACAGGACATGAGCATGGAATGTCAGAGGGAGACAGCACAAGAGTATGGAATGTCAGAGGGAGACAGGACAAGTACATGGAATGTTAGAGGGAGACAGGACAAGAACATGGAATGTCAGCGAGGAAGGACAAGAGCATGGAATGTCAGAGGGAGACAAGACAAGAGCATGGAATGTCAGAGGGAGACAGGACAAGAACATGGAATGTCAGTGAGGAAGGACAAGAGCATGGAATGTCTGACGGAGACAGGACAAGAGCATGGAATGTCAGAGGGAGACAGGACAAGAACATGGAATGTCAGAGCGAGGAAGGACAAGAGCATGGAATGTCAGAGGGAGACAGGACAAGAGCATGGAATGTCAGAGCGAGGAAGGACAAGAGCATGGAATGTCAGAGGGAGACAGGACAAGAGCATGGAATGTCATAGGGAGACAGGACAAGAGCATGGAATGTCAGAGGGAGACAATCTAGAACATGGAATGTCAGAGAGAGACAGGAAAATAGCATGGAATGTCAAAGCAAGGAAGGAAAAGAGCATAGAATATCAGAGCGAGGAATGACGGGAGCATGGAATGTCAGAGGGAGACAGGAAAAGAGTATGGAATGTCAGACCGAGGAAGGACAAGAGCATGGAATGTCAGAGCAAGGAAAGACAAGAGCATAGAATGTCAGAGGGAGACAGGACAAGAGCATGGAATGTCAGAGAGGAAGGACAAGAGCATGGAATGTCAGAAGGAGACAGGACAAGAGCATGGAATGTCAGAAAGGAAGGACAAGTGCATGGAATGTCAGAGGGAGACAGGACAAGAACATGGAATGTCAGCAAGGAAGGACAAGAGAATGGAATGTCAGAGCGAGGAAGGACAGGAGTATGGAATGTCAGAGGGAGACAGGAGAAGATCATGGAATGTCAGAGGGAGACAGAACAAGAACATGGAATGTCATAGAGGAAGGACAAGAGCATGGAATATCAGTGGGAGACAGGAGAAGAGAATGGAATGTCAGAGCGAGGAAGGACAAGAGAATGGAATGTCAGAGGGAGACAGGACAAGAGCATTGAATGTCAGAGGGAGACAGAACAAGAACATGGAATGTCATAGAGGAAGGACAAGAGCATGGAATGTCAGTGGGAGACAGGACAAGAGAATGGAATGTAAGAGTGAGGAAGGACAAGAGCATGGAATGTCAGAGGGAGACAAGACAAGAGCATGGAATGTCAGAGGGAGACAGGACAAGAACATGGAATGTCAGTGAGGAAGGACAAGAGCATGGAATGTCTGACGGAGACAGGACAAGAGCATGGAATGTCAGAGGGAGACAGGACAAGAACATGGAATGTCAGAGCGAGGAAGGACAAGAGCATGGAATGTCAGAGGGAGACAGGACAAGAGCATGGAATGTCAGAGCGAGGAAGGACAAGAGCATGGAATGTCAGAGGGAGACAGGACAAGAGCATGGAATGTCAGAGAGAGACAGGAAAATAGCATGGAATGTCAAAGCAAGGAAGGAAAAGAGCATAGAATATCAGAGCGAGGAATGACGGGAGCATGGAATGTCAGAGGGAGACAGGAAAAGAGTATGGAATGTCAGACCGAGGAAGGACAAGAGCATGGAATGTCAGAGCAAGGAAAGACAAGAGCATAGAATGTCAGAGGGAGACAGGACAAGAGCATGGAATGTCAGAGAGGAAGGACAAGAGCATGGAATGTCAGAAGGAGACAGGACAAGAGCATGGAATGTCAGAAAGGAAGGACAAGTGCATGGAATGTCAGAGGGAGACAGGACAAGAACATGGAATGTCAGCAAGGAAGGACAAGAGAATGGAATGTCAGAGCGAGGAAGGACAGGAGTATGGAATGTCAGAGGGAGACAGGAGAAGATCATGGAATGTCAGAGGGAGACAGAACAAGAACATGGAATGTCATAGAGGAAGGACAAGAGCATGGAATATCAGTGGGAGACAGGAGAAGAGAATGGAATGTCAGAGCGAGGAAGGACAAGAGAATGGAATGTCAGAGGGAGACAGGACAAGAGCATTGAATGTCAGAGGGAGACAGAACAAGAACATGGAATGTCATAGAGGAAGGACAAGAGCATGGAATGTCAGTGGGAGACAGGACAAGAGAATGGAATGTAAGAGTGAGGAAGGACAAGAGCATGGAATATCAGAGGGAGACAGGACAGGAGCATGGAATGTCATAGGGAGACAGGACAAGAACATGGAATGTCAGCGAGGATGGACAAGAGCATGGAATGTCAGAGGGAGACAAGACAAGAGCATGGAATGTCAGAAAGGAAGGACAAGAGCATCGAATGTCAGAGGGAGACAGGACAAGAGCATGGAATGTCAGAGGGAGACAGGACAAGAGAATGGAATGTCAGAAAGGAAGGACAAGAGCATGGAATGTAAGAGGGAGACAGGACAAGAGCATGGAATGTCAGCAAGGAAGGACAAGAGCATGGAATTTCAGAAGGAGACAGGACAAGAGCATGGAATGTCAGAAAGGAATGACAAGAGCATCGAATGTCAGAGGGAGACAGGACAAGAGAATGGAATGTCAGAAAGGAAGGACAAGAGCATGGAATGTCAGCGAGGAAGGACAAGAGCATGGAATGTCAGAGGGAGACAAGACAACCTCATGGAATGTCAGAGAGAGACAGGACAAAAACATGGAATGTCAGTGAGGAAGGACAAGAGCATGAAATGTCAGAGGGAGACTGGACAAGAGCATGGAATGTCAGCGAGGAAGGACAAGAGCATGGAATGTCAGAGGGAGACAGGACAAGAGCATGGAATGTCAGAGGGAGACAGGACACGAGCATGGAATGTCAGAGAGAGACAGGACAAAAACATGGAATGTCAGTGAGGAAGGACAAGAGCATGAAATGTCAGAGGGAGACTGGACAAGAGCATGGAATGTCAGCGAGGAAGGACAAGAGCATGGAATGTCAGAGGGAGACAGGACAAGAGCATGGAATGTCAGAGGGAGACAATATAGAACATGGAATGTCAGACAGAGACAGGACAAGAGCATGGAATGTCAAAGCGAGGAAGGAAAAGAGCATCGAATATCAGAGCGAGGAATGACGAGAGCATGGAATGTCAGAGCAAGGAAAGACAAGAGCATAGAATGTCAGAGGGAGACAGGACAAGAGCATGGAATGTCAGAGAGGAAGTACAAGAGAATGGAATGTCAGAAGGTGACAGGACAATAGAATGGAATATAAGAGGGAGACAGGACAAGAGCATGGAATGTCAGAAAGGAAGGACAAGAACATGGAATGTCAGCAAGGAAGGACAAGAGAATGGAATGTCAGAGCGGGGACGGACAGGAGTATGGAATGTCAGAGGGAGACAGGAGAAGATCATGGAATGTCAGAGGGAGACAGGACAAGAGCATGGAATTTCATAGAGGAAGGACAAGAGCATGGAATGTCAGTGGGAGACAGGACAAGAGAATGGAATGTAAGAGCGAGGAAGGACAAGAGCATGGAATATCAGAGGGAGACAGTACAGGAGCATGGAATGTCATAGGGAGACAGGACAAGAACATGGAATGTCAGAGGAATACAGGGCAAGAGCATTGAATGTCAGAGAGACAGGACAAGAGCATGGAATGTCAGAGGGAGACAGGAGAAGAGCATGAAATGTCAGAGCGAGGAAGGACAAGAGCATGGAATATCAGAGCGAGGAAGGAAGAGAGCATGGAATGTCAGAGGGAAACAAGGCAAGAGCATGGAATGTCAGAGAGAGACAGGACAAAAACATGGAATGTCAGTGAGGAAGGACAGGAGCATTGAATGTCAGAGGGAGACAGGAAAAGAGCATGGAATGTCAGAGGGAGACAGGACAAGAGCCTGGAATGTCATAGTGAGGAAGGACAAGAGCATTGAATTTCAGAGGGAGACAGGACATGAGCATGGAATGTCAGAGGGAGACAGCACAAGAGTATGGAATGTCAGAGGGAGACAGGACAAGTACATGGAATGTTAGAGGGAGACAGGACAAGAACATGGAATGTCAGCGAGGAAGGACAAGAGCATGGAATGTCAGAGGGAGACAAGACAAGAGCATGGAATGTCAGAGGGAGACAGGACAAGAACATGGAATGTCAGTGAGGAAGGACAAGAGCATGGAATGTCAGAGGGAAACAGGACAAGAGCATGGAATGTCAGAGCGAGGAAGGACAAGAGCATGGAATGTCAGAGGGAGACAGGACAAGAGCATGGAATGTCAGAGGGAGACAGGACAAGAGCATGGAATGTCAGAGGGAGACAATCTAGAACATGGAATGTCAGAGAGAGACAGGAAAATAGCATGGAATGTCAAAGCAAGGAAGGAAAAGAGCATAGAATATCAGAGCGAGGAATGACGAGAGCATGGAATGTCAGAGGGAGACAGGAAAAGAGTATGGAATGTCAGACCGAGGAAGGACAAGAGCATGGAATGTCAGAGCAAGGAAAGACAAGAGCATAGAATGTCAGAGGGAGACAGGACAAGAGCATGGAATGTCAGAGAGGAAGGACAAGAGCATGGAATGTCAGAAGGAGACAGGACAAGAGCATGGAATGTCAGAAAGGAAGGACAAGTGCATGGAATGTCAGAGGGAGACAGGACAAGAACATGGAATGTCAGCAAGGAAGGACAAGAGAATGGAATGTCAGAGCGAGGAAGGACAGGAGTATGGAATGTCAGAGGGAGACAGGAGAAGATCATGGAATGTCAGAGGGAGACAGAACAAGAACATGGAATGTCATAGAGGAAGGACAAGAGCATGGAATATCAGTGGGAGACAGGAGAAGAGAATGGAATGTCAGAGCGAGGAAGGACAAGAGAATGGAATGTCAGAGGGAGACAGGACAAGAGCATTGAATGTCAGAGGGAGACAGAACAAGAACATGGAATGTCATAGAGGAAGGACAAGAGCATGGAATGTCAGTGGGAGACAGGACAAGAGAATGGAATGTAAGAGTGAGGAAGGACAAGAGCATGGAATATCAGAGGGAGACAGGACAGGAGCATGGAATGTCATAGGGAGACAGGACAAGAACATGGAATGTCAGCGAGGATGGACAAGAGCATGGAATGTCAGAGGGAGACAAGACAAGAGCATGGAATGTCAGAAAGGAAGGACAAGAGCATGGAATGTCAGAGGGAGACAGGACAAGAGCATGGAATGTCAGAGGGAGACAGGACAAGAGAATGGAATGTCAGAAAGGAAGGACAAGAGCATGGAATGTAAGAGGGAGACAGGACAAGAGCATGGAATGTCAGCAAGGAAGGACAAGAGCATGGAATTTCAGAAGGAGACAGGACAAGAGCATGGAATGTCAGAAAGGAATGACAAGAGCATCGAATGTCAGAGGGAGACAGGACAAGAGAATGGAATGTCAGAAAGGAAGGACAAGAGCATGGAATGTCAGCGAGGAAGGACAAGAGCATGGAATGTCAGAGGGAGACAAGACAACCTCATGGAATGTCAGAGAGAGACAGGACAAAAACATGGAATGTCAGTGAGGAAGGACAAGAGCATGAAATGTCAGAGGGAGACTGGACAAGAGCATGGAATGTCAGCGAGGAAGGACAAGAGCATGGAATGTCAGAGGGAGACAGGACAAGAGCATGGAATGTCAGAGGGAGACAGGACACGAGCATGGAATGTCAGAGAGAGACAGGACAAAAACATGGAATGTCAGTGAGGAAGGACAAGAGCATGAAATGTCAGAGGGAGACTGGACAAGAGCATGGAATGTCAGCAAGGAAGGACAAGAGCATGGAATGTCAGTGGGAGACAGGACAAGAGAATGGAATGTAAGAGGGAGACAGGACAAGAGCATGGAATGTCAGCAAGGAAGGACAAGAGCATGGAATGTCAGAGGGAGACAGGACAAGAGCATGGAATGTCAGAAAGGAATGACAAGAGCATCGAATGTCAGAGGGAGACAGGACAAGAGAATGGAATGTCAGAAAGGAAGGACAAGAGCATGGAATGTCAGCGAGGAAGGACAAGAGCATGGAATGTCAGAGGGAGACAAGACAACCTCATGGAATGTCAGAGAGAGACAGGACAAAAACATGGAATGTCAGTGAGGAAGGACAAGAGCATGAAATGTCAGAGGGAGACTGGACAAGAGCATGGAATGTCAGCGAGGAAGGACAAGAGCATGGAATGTCAGAGGGAGACAGGACAAGAGCATGGAATGTCAGAGGGAGACAGGACACGAGCATGGAATGTCAGAGAGAGACAGGACAAAAACATGGAATGTCAGTGAGGAAGGACAAGAGCATGAAATGTCAGAGGGAGACTGGACAAGAGCATGGAATGTCAGCGAGGAAGGACAAGAGCATGGAATGTCAGAGGGAGACAGGACAAGAGCATGGAATGTCAGAGGGAGACAGGACAAGAGCATGGAATGTCAGAGGGAGACAATATAGAACATGGAATGTCAGACAGAGACAGGACAAGAGCATGGAATGTCAAAGCGAGGAAGGAAAAGAGCATCGAATATCAGAGCGAGGAATGACGAGAGCATGGAATGTCAGTGGGAGACAGGAAAAGAGCATGGAATGTCAGACCGAGGAAGGACAAGAGCATGGAATGTCAGAGCAAGGAAAGACAAGAGCATAGAATGTCAGAGGGAGACAGGACAAGAGCATGGAATGTCAGAGAGGAAGTACAAGAGAATGGAATGTCAGAAGGTGACAGGACAATAGAATGGAATATAAGAGGGAGACAGGACAAGAGCATGGAATGTCAGAAAGGAAGGACAAGAACATGGAATGTCAGCAAGGAAGGACAAGAGAATGGAATGTCAGAGCGGGGACGGACAGGAGTATGGAATGTCAGAGGGAGACAGGAGAAGATCATGGAATGTCAGAGGGAGACAGGACAAGAGCATGGAATGTCATAGAGGAAGGACAAGAGCATGGAATGTCAGTGGGAGACAGGACAAGAGAATGGAATGTCAGAGCGAGGAAGGACAAGAGCATGGAATATCAGAGGGAGACAGTACAGGAGCATGGAATGTCATAGGGAGACAGGACAAGAACATGGAATGTCAGAGGAATACAGGGCAAGAGCATTGAATGTCAGAGAGACAGGACAAGAGCATGGAATGTCAGAGGGAGACAGGAGAAGAGCATGAAATGTCAGAGCGAGGAAGGACAAGAGCATGGAATATCAGAGCGAGGAAGGAAGAGAGCATGGAATGTCAGAGGGAAACAAGGCAAGAGCATGGAATGTCAGAGAGAGACAGGACAAAAACATGGAATGTCAGTGAGGAAGGACAGGAGCATTGAATGTCAGAGGGAGACAGGAAAAGAGCATGGAATGTCAGAGGGAGACAGGACAAGAGCCTGGAATGTCATAGTGAGGAAGGACAAGAGCATTGAATTTCAGAGGGAGACAGGACATGAGCATGGAATGTCAGAGGGAGACAGCACAAGAGTATGGAATGTCATAGGGAGACAGGACAAGTACATGGAATGTTAGAGGGAGACAGGACAAGAACATGGAATGTCAGCGAGGAAGGACAAGAGCATGGAATGTCAGAGGGAGACAAGACAAGAGCATGGAATGTCAGAGGGAGACAGGACAAGAACATGGAATGTCAGTGAGGAAGGACAAGAGCATGGAATGTCTGACGGAGACAGGACAAGAGCATGGAATGTCAGAGGGAGACAGGACAAGAACATGGAATGTCAGAGCGAGGAAGGACAAGAGCATGGAATGTCAGAGGGAGACAGGACAAGAGCATGGAATGTCAGAGCGAGGAAGGACAAGAGCATGGAATGTCAGAGGGAGACAGGACAAGAGCATGGAATGTCAGAGGGAGACAGGACAAGAGCATGGAATGTCAGAGGGAGACAATCTAGAACATGGAATGTCAGAGAGAGACAGGAAAATAGCATGGAATGTCAAAGCAAGGAAGGAAAAGAGCATAGAATATCAGAGCGAGGAATGACGAGAGCATGGAATGTCAGAGGGAGACAGGAAAAGAGTATGGAATGTCAGACCGAGGAAGGACAAGAGCATGGAATGTCAGAGCAAGGAAAGACAAGAGCATAGAATGTCAGAGGGAGACAGGACAAGAGCATGGAATGTCAGAGAGGAAGGACAAGAGCATGGAATGTCAGAAGGAGACAGGACAAGAGCATGGAATATAAGAGGGAGACAGGACAAGAGCATGGAATGTCAGAAAGGAAGGACAAGAACATGGAATGTCAGCAAGGAAGGACAAGAGAATGGAATGTCAGAGCGGGGACGGACAGGAGTATGGAATGTCAGAGGGAGACAGGAGAAGATCATGGAATGTCAGAGGGAGACAGGACAAGAGCATGGAATGTCATAGAGGAAGGACAAGAGCATGGAATGTCAGTGGGAGACAGGACAAGAGAATGGAATGTAAGAGCGAGGAAGGACAAGAGCATGGAATATCAGAGGGAGACAGTACAGGAGCATGGAATGTCATAGGGAGACAGGACAAGAACATGGAATGTCAGAGGAATACAGGGCAAGAGCATTGAATGTCAGAGAGACAGGACAAGAGCATGGAATGTCAGAGGGAGACAGGAGAAGAGCATGAAATGTCAGAGCGAGGAAGGACAAGAGCATGGAATATCAGAGCGAGGAAGGAAGAGAGCATGGAATGTCAGAGGGAAACAAGGCAAGAGCATGGAATGTCAGAGAGAGACAGGACAAAAACATGGAATGTCAGTGAGGAAGGACAGGAGCATTGAATGTCAGAGGGAGACAGGAAAAGAGCATGGAATGTCAGAGGGAGACAGGACAAGAGCCTGGAATGTCATAGTGAGGAAGGACAAGAGCATTGAATTTCAGAGGGAGACAGGACATGAGCATGGAATGTCAGAGGGAGACAGCACAAGAGTATGGAATGTCATAGGGAGACAGGACAAGTACATGGAATGTTAGAGGGAGACAGGACAAGAACATGGAATGTCAGCGAGGAAGGACAAGAGCATGGAATGTCAGAGGGAGACAAGACAAGAGCATGGAATGTCAGAGGGAGACAGGACAAGAACATGGAATGTCAGTGAGGAAGGACAAGAGCATGGAATGTCTGACGGAGACAGGACAAGAGCATGGAATGTCAGAGGGAGACAGGACAAGAACATGGAATGTCAGAGCGAGGAAGGACAAGAGCATGGAATGTCAGAGGGAGACAGGACAAGAGCATGGAATGTCAGAGCGAGGAAGGACAAGAGCATGGAATGTCAGAGGGAGACAGGACAAGAGCATGGAATGTCAGAGGGAGACAGGACAAGAGCATGGAATGTCAGAGGGAGACAATCTAGAACATGGAATGTCAGAGAGAGACAGGAAAATAGCATGGAATGTCAAAGCAAGGAAGGAAAAGAGCATAGAATATCAGAGCGAGGAATGACGAGAGCATGGAATGTCAGAGGGAGACAGGAAAAGAGTATGGAATGTCAGACCGAGGAAGGACAAGAGCATGGAATGTCAGAGCAAGGAAAGACAAGAGCATAGAATGTCAGAGGGAGACAGGACAAGAGCATGGAATGTCAGAGAGGAAGGACAAGAGCATGGAATGTCAGAAGGAGACAGGACAAGAGCATGGAATGTCAGAAAGGAAGGACAAGTGCATGGAATGTCAGAGGGAGACAGGACAAGAACATGGAATGTCAGCAAGGAAGGACAAGAGAATGGAATGTCAGAGCGAGGAAGGACAGGAGTATGGAATGTCAGAGGGAGACAGGAGAAGATCATGGAATGTCAGAGGGAGACAGAACAAGAACATGGAATGTCATAGAGGAAGGACAAGAGCATGGAATATCAGTGGGAGACAGGAGAAGAGAATGGAATGTCAGAGCGAGGAAGGACAAGAGAATGGAATGTCAGAGGGAGACAGGACAAGAGCATTGAATGTCAGAGGGAGACAGAACAAGAACATGGAATGTCATAGAGGAAGGACAAGAGCATGGAATGTCAGTGGGAGACAGGACAAGAGAATGGAATGTAAGAGTGAGGAAGGACAAGAGCATGGAATATCAGAGGGAGACAGGACAGGAGCATGGAATGTCATAGGGAGACAGGACAAGAACATGGAATGTCAGCGAGGATGGACAAGAGCATGGAATGTCAGAGGGAGACAAGACAAGAGCATGGAATGTCAGAAAGGAAGGACAAGAGCATGGAATGTCAGAGGGAGACAGGACAAGAGCATGGAATGTCAGAGGGAGACAGGACAAGAGAATGGAATGTCAGAAAGGAAGGACAAGAGCATGGAATGTAAGAGGGAGACAGGACAAGAGCATGGAATGTCAGCAAGGAAGGACAAGAGCATGGAATTTCAGAAGGAGACAGGACAAGAGCATGGAATGTCAGAAAGGAATGACAAGAGCATCGAATGTCAGAGGGAGACAGGACAAGAGAATGGAATGTCAGAAAGGAAGGACAAGAGCATGGAATGTCAGCGAGGAAGGACAAGAGCATGGAATGTCAGAGGGAGACAAGACAACCTCATGGAATGTCAGAGAGGAAGGACAAGAGCATGAAATGTCAGAGGGAGACTGGACAAGAGCATGGAATGTCAGCGAGGAAGGACAAGAGCATGAAATGTCAGAGGGAGACTGGACAAGAGCATGGAATGTCAGCGAGGAAGGACAAGAGCATGGAATGTCAGAGGGAGACAGGACAAGAGCATGGAATGTCAGTGAGGAAGGACAAGAGCATGAAATGTCAGAGGGAGACTGGACAAGAGCATGGAATGTCAGAGAGAGACAGGACAAAAACATGGAATGTCAGTGAGGAAGGACAAGAGCATGAAATGTCAGAGGGAGACTGGACAAGAGCATGGAATGTCAGCGAGGAAGGACAAGAGCATGGAATGTCAGAGGGAGACAGGACAAGAGCATGGAATGTCAGCTAAGAAGGAACTCCGAGCGAAGGCTGTGGGAGCTAGGACTTAGAATATGGAATGCCAGAGCTCGGAAAGCTGTCAGAACTGAGCCGGGCCGTATATCATATAATCCAAAAATCCTCTTTTTACAATGGTGAACTCTGAGGCGTAGGGAAGCTTCTTCCTTAATTCTCTGGAGACTAAATTGGAGTCTTCAAGGAGGAAATGACCTTTTTGTAAATGAAGGCAGGAAGGCTTACAGCAATAGGCAGCCTCCTGGATGGATGAGATTCCAGAACACACACTTGATCCTGTTCCTCCAAAGCCAGACACCATTTGTCTGGCCTGGCCCAAGTCCCAGCATTCCCCTCTCCACAGCCCAGACCTCCACGTAAGCCCTGTGAGCTGGGGCCAGCCTGGCCAGGGCTGGCATTCCTGCAGGGTCTGGAAGGCTTCTCGGTGCCCCACCGAGCCGGCCCCCGCTTATCTGTCCTGGGCTGGCCCTTTGCAGACTCGTCTCCTCTCCAGGGGCCCCGCAGCGCCCTGAAATGGCCCTCGCTTCTCCCTCCTGGGGGCCTCTCTGACTCCGGAGCCCAGGATTCCCCCCTTCCCTTTCGTGGCTTAATGAACCCCCCCACAGCCGCGATCCCCCCCAGCTCACGTGCTGAGGGACGAGCCCGGGAACTGGAGGGAGGGACAAGACGAAGGTTGTGGTGGGAGAGGATCCATGAGCTCTAATGGGGGAGACAACGTGGGATCCCCCAGAATCATCCATCAGGGAGGGCCGGGGACAGGGCCTCGGGGACCCCCGTTAGGTAGGGGCCGGCCCAGGGAAGAAGCCCAGCGGAGGGAAGCGTCCGGAGGAAGGGGGGAGGCCCGGAGCCGCGGCCTTGGAGACGATGCTCCGGGGGAGGGATGAGAGCGGATGCTGGCCAGAGGGCAGGGGGAGGGGGCCGCTGCGAGGGGAGAGGGGACAAGGTGGGGTCTCGAGGACTCGTGGAGAGGCCGGCGGGGGAAGGAGGCGGCTCCCGGGGGCAGACGGTGGTGGGACTTGTGGGCAAGGAGAGGGTGGTCCCCTCAGCCCGCCTCTGCCCCCAGGCCTCGAACCCTGGCCAGTTTGAGAGTGACAGCGACGTCCTGTGGCAGCGGGCCCAGCTGCCCGACACCGTCTTCCACCACGGCCGGGTGGGCATCAACACGGACCGGCCCGACGAGGCTCTGGTCGTCCACGGCAACGTGAAGGTCATGGGCTCCCTCATGCACCCCTCGGACCTGCGGGCCAAGGAGCACGTGCAGGAGGTGGGCTTCCGGGGCTCCTCCAGGGAGGGGGCCCCCCCGGGCAGGGGATCCCCGCGGATGGGCATTCGGAGCCGGGGAGGGCGGCTCGCCGCCCGTCCCGTGGCCCCTCGGGCTCGGCCGCCGGCTCCAGCTCTGGCGTGGGTCACGCCGTGTGCCCCGACTGCAGGTCGATACCACTGAGCAGCTGAAGAGGATTTCCCGGATGCGGCTCGTCCACTACAGCTACAAGCCCGAGTTTGCGGCCAGCGCGGGCATCGAGGCCTCTCCTGAGACAGGTGTGCGGCGGAGGCCGGAGTCGCAGGACTCGGGCTCCGGCCAGCTCTTCCGCTAAGCCCCCCGGGGTCCGGGGCGAGTCACGCTAGAAGTCTCCGCTTGCCCATCTGTAAAATGGGACTTTTCCAGCCTCAGCCATGTGCTCCCGCGGGACCTTGGACAGATGGGCTCTCTGTGCCTCAGTTTACCTATCTGTGCACCGGCCTCCGGGGACTCCTTTGGGCTGCCTTGGCGGCATCCCCATGAGATCTCACTGGCAGGGCCTCCACGTGGCGCTGGGCCCTGGGCCCGGCACCGCGCTCCCTCCCTGCCCTCTGAGGCCGGCTTCTCCCTGCACAGGCGTCATCGCTCAGGAGGTCCAGGAGATCCTGCCCGAGGCCGTGAAGGACACGGGCGACGTGGTCTTTGCCAACGGGAAGACCATCGAGAACTTCCTGGTTGTGAACAAGGTGCGCGCTGGGGGGGCCGGGGGGGCTGCAGGGGGCCGGGGGGGCTGCAGGGGGCTGGGGGGGCTGCAGGGGGCTGGGGGCTGGGGAGGCCAGGGGGGCTGGGGGCTGGGGAGGCCGGGGGGGCTGCAGGGGGCTGGGGGGGCTGCAGGGGGCTGGGGGCTGGGGAGGCCAGGGGGGCTGGGGGCTGGGGAGGCCGGGGGGGCTGCAGGGGGCTGGGGGGGCTGCAGGGGGCTGGGGGCTGGGGAGGCCGGGGGGGCTGCAGGGGGCTGGGGGACTGGGGGGGCTAGGGGGGGCTGCAGGGGGCTGGGGGGGCTGCAGGGGGCTGGGGGCTGGGGAGGCCGGGGGGGCTGCAGGGGGCTGGGGGACTGGGGGGGCTGGGGGGGGCTGCAGGGAGCTGGGGAGGCCAGGGGGGCTGCAGGGGGCTGGAGGCTGGGGAGGCCGGGGGGGCTGGGGGCCGGGGGAGCTGCAGGGGGCCGGGGGTGCTGCAGGGGGCTGGGGAGGCGGGGGGGGGCTGGGGGACTGGGGGGGCTGGGGGGGCTGCAGGGAGCTGGGGAGGCCGGGGGGGCTGGGGGCCGGGGGCACTGCAGGGGGCCAGGGGTGCTGCAGGGGGCTTGGGGGGCCGGGCATAGCCGGGGGCCAGGGGGCGCCGCGGCGGGCACTCAGGGGCTGGTGGGGTGTCTGGGCAGGAGCGGATCTTCATGGAGAACGTGGGCGCCGTGAAGGAGCTGTGCAAGCTCACCGACAACCTGGAGACCCGCATCGACGAGCTCGAGCGCTGGAGCCACAAGTTGGCCAAGCTCCGGCGGCTGGACAGCATGAAGTCCTCGGGCAGCTCCGGGGCCTTCAGGTCGGGCCTGTGGGGCTCAGGGCCGGCGGGGGGGGCCGGGCCGGGGGGGGCTGGGGGGGACCGGGCCGGGGGGGGCTGGGGGGGCAGGCTGGCCGCCCCCGCTCCTGACTCGGCCCCTCTCCTTGCAGCCAAGCGGGCAGCCAGTTCAGCCGGGCCGGGAGCGTCCCCCACAAGAAGCGGCCCCCCAAGGTGGCCAGCAAGGTGAAGGGCCAGGCGGGGGGATAGGGGAGGCCTCTGTCCCCCACGGGGTCTGCTCCCCAGGGCTGCCCCCCAGAACCCCGGCTCATCTCTCCGTCTCCCCGCAGTCGCCCTCGGCGGTCCCAGACCAGGCCTGCATGAGCCAGCGCTTCCTGCAAGGGACCATCATCGCCCTGGTGGTGGTCATGGCGTTCAGGTGGGGGGCCGCTGCCAGCCAAGGGGAGCCCCGGATGTGGGGGGGGGCTCCCGGAGGCCGGGGCTGGGCCTCACTCCTGTCCCAGAGTGAGGGGAGGCTCCACCGGCCTCCTGGGGGGATCCTCAGCTGGCCTGAAGCCCTGGGGAGGGCAGAGGCAGGGGGGCCCTGGGGGGAGGGGCAGAGGCAGGGGGGCCCTGGGGGGGAGGGGGGCAGGGGCCCTGGGGGGGCAGGGCCTCTGGAGACGAGGATGGCCAGTGACGGGCCTCCCTCCCTCCGCGGGTCTCCAGCGTGGTGTCCATGTCGACGCTGTACGTGCTGAGTCTCCGGAGCGAGGAGGAGCTCGTGGACGTGGACGGGTAGGTGCCCTCGTGGCCCATCCAGCCCCGCAGACCCTCCAGGCCGGGGGGGGCAGGGCCAGCTTCCCCTGGCAGGTGTGTCGGGGTGCACGGAGGCTGGGGGGCCCTTCTCGGGGCTCTGCTGATGGGCCCCCCGCCCGCTCTCTCCTCTCTCCTGTGGCCTCTCCTGGTCCTCAGCTCTCTCGCTGTGTCTGCTTCCTGTCTTCTGGGCCTGCTCCGGGCCCCCGGGGGGAGTGTGGCCCTGTGCCCCTGGTACGTGAGCTCCTCCCTCTCCGGCCCCGGATTCCAGTCCTGACTGTCCCCCCCCGCCTCCTGCCCCCCGGCCTTCCTTCCCTAACGTGTGGCCGCCCTTGGGCCCCTTCAAGCCCAGCCTGTGTCCCCCCCGCAGGTCAGGCCAGAGCTACGGCACCACCCAGCTCCGCCAGGCCCCCGCCTCCACCGGCCCGCCCAGCCCCCGGCCCTCCTCCCAGCCCGGTGCGTCCCCCAACCCCCCCCCCCGAGGGAGACAGGGGGGGGCCTAGGGGAATCTGGGGGGTGCTGGGCCCCCAATCCCCCGAGGGAGATGGGGGGTTCCAGGGTCTGGGGTACAGGGGGTGCTGGGCCCCGAGTCAGAAAGACCCAAGCTCGGGTCTGGCCTCTGCCTGCCTCGGTTTCCTCACCTGTACAAACGGGGTCCTGAGAGCACCCGCCTCCCGGGGCCGTCGTAAGGAGCCGCCGAGGGGCTCTTGGCAAAGCCTCGGCCCGTGCGGGGCACCGCGGCGCCTCCCTCATCTCGCGTCTCCTCCGCCTCCTCTCACAGCCCCCACCGGCCTGCCAGGCTCGGCCCCTGCCCTGGCCCTCCGGCACCTCGACCTGTGCCCCGGCCCACCCTGCCCGGTCGTCTGCTGCCCCCCGGCCACCCCCAGCCCCTCCCCCAGCCCCACTGCCAACCGCTCAGGTACCGGCCGGGCGGGGGAGGGGGATGGACGGGGGTGGGGCAGGGCGGGGGGTGGAGGGGGGCGGGGGGCCCTCAGCCACTCTGTCGCTCCCCAGGCCCGAGCCAGACCTCGCTGCTGCCGGTCACCAGCATCAGAGCCAAGTCTTGGGGCCTTTCGGCCAATGGGATCGCCCACGCCAAGCCCCCCAAGAGCCTGGAGCCCCCCGCCAGCCCCTCGGCCCCTTTCACCGGCGTGCAGGGCAAGGCCAAGAACAGCCCCAACCTGTCCATCCCGGCGCGTGCCCGCCGAGGGGCCCCGCCGGGCGGCCCCCCCACACTCCCCCCTGGCCGTGCCGACGCCCCGCTGGGTAAGTTCCGGCTCAGGCCGGGCTCTGCCCTCTTGTGCCTCAGCCGAGCGACGGGGCGGGTCCCAGGGGGCAGCCCCCCCGGCCCCCCCCCGTCAGCTCCCGTCCTTCCTTGCAGACGCCCAGCCGGCCCTGAGCTCCATCCAGGTCCTGGAGAGCTCCCTGCCCGTCACTGCCCAGTACTGTGCCCCGGGGGACGCCTGCAGGTGAGCCCGGGCCCTGGGGTGGGGGGGGAGGCTGGGGGGAGGCAGGGGGGCTGGGAGGCTCACAGGCTGGCGCTTGTCCTCCCTTCAGGCCAGGGAACTTCACCTACCGCATCCCCATCAGCAGCAGCACCCCGCTCCACCTCAGCCTCACCCTGCAGATGAAGTATGCTCCGGGGGGGCTGGGCAGGGGGCTGGGGGAGCCCGGGGGGAGGCCGCTGCCAGCTGGGCCGGGGCTCAGCCTCCCCTCCCGCTGCCCTCCCCCAGCGCCAGCTTCCCCGTCTCGGTGACCTTGTGCAGCGTGATGTCTCAGGAGAACCCGTGCGAGGAGGGCGCCTTTCCCCGCGGCCTGCACGTCCACGGTGACACCCAGGTAGGAGCCAGGGGGGGAGGGAGCCACTTCTGAAGCACCGGGAGAGCTCCTGGGGAGCACCCGGGTCCAGGAGGACGGCCGGACGTCTCGAGGGCCCCGAGGGAGCCGAGCGGCGGGCGGGGGGGCATCTGCCAGGCCCGGGAGACGGCCCGGGACAGAAGGAGCCCCCCAAGAGCTGTTCTGAGGGAGGAGCCCGAGCAGCAGAATAGTGTGCCCAGGGGGCAGCAGGACGTACCGTAGAGCCAGACCTGGAGTCGGGATGTGGCCTCAGACACTAGCTGTGCGACCCTGGGCAAGTCACGTAACCTTCATCTTCCCTCATCTAAAATCGGGAGAACAGCGCCCGTCTCCCAGGGTTGTTGAGATTAAATGAGATCCTATTTGTAAAGCACTTGGCACACGGCCTGGCACACAGTTGGTGATTAATAAATGCTTGAAGGATGGATGGATGGATGAGTGGAGAGCCAGATGGATGGATGGACAGATGGATGGATGGATGGATGGATGGATGGTGGGTGGGTGGGTGAATGGCTGGCTTGCTAGATAGATGAATGAATGGATGGATGGGTGAGTGGATGGACAGACGGATGGATGGATGGGTGAGTGGATGGACAGACGGATGGGTGGGTGGGTAAGTGGACGGACAGACAGACGGATGGATGGGTGGATGGACAGACAGATGGATGAGCTGCCATTCTCACTTCTAGCTCTCTGGGAGCTGGGACCAGACTCCCTCCTGACCTCTGGCATGTCAGGCCACCTGAGTTTCTTCATCTGCTTTATGGTGACATGAATGGCCTGGGCCAAGATCACGGGGTGGGGGCTTGTTGGGGTGTCCTTCACTCTCCTGATCCCCTTCTTCCCAGGGTACCTCCCACCAGTGGCCTGTGGCCATCTTGTCCTTCCAGGAGTTCGCTTACCACTTCCGAGTGGCCCTGCTGGTGAGTCCTGGCCAACAAAGTTCCTTCTCCGGCCTCCGGGTGCCCCAACGCGGACGGGGGGGGGGGGGGGGGGGGCGCTACTTGGCAGACTCCCAGGCAAACTCCCGCAGGGCCTCCCCGAGTCAGAAGGGGCTCTGGCGGGCGCTTTGGGAAGACTTGAGCTGGAGCGCTCAGCTCTGCCCTCGGCCTTCCTCCCAGGGTCAGGCCAACTGCAGCTCGGAGGCGCCCCCGCAGCCCGCCACCGACTACTACTTCCACTTCTATCGCCTGTGCGACTGAGCGCCGCTGGCCGGGCCCTGCACCCGGCAGAGCCTGCCCGAGGCCGGGGGCCCTCCGGGGCTCCTCTTCTCCCACACTGGACGTGACCGGGTTACACTGGAGCGGGGCTGGGGGCGACCCTGCACCGCCCTCGCCCGCTGGGGCTGCTCGCAGCCCGCCGACACTGGAATTCCTGCTGCACACCCAGGCTGGAGGCCTGGGCCGGAGTCCCAACACTGGAATAGTCGCCCCTGCACGCTGCCCGGCCGTACCCGGGGGGCCGGGGCGTCCCTCCCGGCTTCCCTGTTACAGGGCCGAGCGGGAGGCCGGAAGCCTGGGAAGGGGCGGCCTCGGGGCTCCCCCCGGCTGCCAGGCCGGGGTTTCTGGGTTGGGCCGCAGCCGTCCCGGCCGCCCTTGAACCCCACCGTGGCGTTTTCAGGCGGCCCAGCCCCGGCTGGGCCTTGTCTGCCAGGCTCGGTCTCGGGGAGCTCATTCTAAAATGGACTCGGATGGGGCAGGCCCAGAGGGCAGCCTGTCCAGCTCTGCCCGCTGCCTGCCCAGCCTCGCACTGCCAAAGCAGCCCCGGCCTCCCCCCTCCTGGCCATCGGGCCTCCAGGCCACACCCCCAAGGGCTGCTCCCCAAGAATGCCTTTGCCCTCAGGGCTCTCCAAGCACCCACCCCGGGGGAGGCTGGGAGCCCTCACGGAAACTGCCCCCCTTTCCCTGTCCGCCCTCGGGGCGCCCCTGCTCGTGCCTATCTCTCCGCGGCCCCCAGGAGGCAGAGGGTCGGCCGGGGGCGTTTCATTTTGGACCAAAGTTGCCTTAGTCCGAGGTGGAAGGCGAGGCGGAGAGCCCCCATTCTGGTGCTGGGAGGCCCAGAAGAACTTTGCCAGCCCGACGCCGGAGTCTTGTTTCTTTAGCGAATCCCCGCCCCCGCCTGCTGTAAATAGCCCCCCCCCCCCCCCTGCTAACTGTCCGCTCACCGGCCCTCACCCCCCCCCCCCCCCCCCCGCTTCGCCCCTGCCCAGCGTTAACCATCCCCGCCGAGCTTTGATTCATATTTATATTGTGCCAAGTCTGACCGTGGGACGGCGTCCCGCTCGCTCACTCCGTTTCTGTTGGCTTCCCCTGGACCGTCCTTTCTTCCGGAGGCAAATATACATATATAAATAAATCTATAAATACGGCTTTGTACCCAAGCTTGCCTCGGCTCTGCCTGTCACCCACCTCCCCCAGAGCTCATCTCCCCGAGCCCATTTTGTGGGTGAGAAAACTGAGGCCGGGAGGCAAAGTGTTGTTCCTAGGTCAGGACGCGAACTCAATCCAGCGGCCCAGACATGGATTAGAAACCGGTGATGGGCTGGGCAAGGGGCAGAGAGGGGAAGGAGGGGGAAAGGGCCTGCCCTCAAGCCACTTGGGGGAGGGGAGGCATGCTAGGAAAACGTGAAGGGGGAGGGCACCCCTGGAGCTGGGCCTTAGAACCCACCCCAATGGAGAGCAGGAAGAGCCGAGCAGTGGGCAGTCAAGTGACTTGCCCAGGGTCACCCGGCTAGGAAGTGTTGGAGATCACATTGGAACCCAGGGCCTCCCGCCTCCAGATCTGGCTCTCCATCCACCGAGCCACCCGGCTGGCCCAGCCCAATGACTTCAATGAGAAGGGACTGGCATCCGAGGGACAGCCTGGGTCACAGCATGAATGGGGGAGCCCAGGACACCTGTGTAAATGAAGCAAGCCTGGGAAGGGGGGGCAGCGGGAGCCATGGAAGATCCTTGAGCACTCACGGGGTCAGGGACCGGGAGGAAGGGCCAGAGAAGGCAGAGGCTGCAGAGAGGGAGGCAGGCAGGCTGCTCTGACATGGATGACTTCCTGGGCAAGAGGTGATGAGGGCCCGGGCGAGGCTCAGGTGCCAGAGAGATCCTGGCCTTCGGGAAGTCAGCCACGTGCCGTGGAGATCTTGGAAGCTGGGATGGACGAGATCCTGGTGTGGACATTTGTCCAGGCCTCTGACCTGTGCCCCCCGTCTGTGCAGGGCGCTCCTCTGCTGGCCCCTTCGCCTTGACTGGTCAGGGGAGAGACCCGACCTCCCTCGCCTCAGGCGCTCCCTGCGCCTCCCAAAGCCGCCACTCTCCCTCCCTGGCCCGGAATCCTTCATCCGTCCCTGCAGCTGTCCAGGGGCTGCCCTCCGGCCTCTGGCGAGGCTTCGCTCCCTTCTCAAAGCTCGTCCCTCCTTCTTGGGTGCACCTTGTACCGGAGACGGCCCACTTGTTCCTGCCTTTGTGTGCTCAGCCCTTTGGGGTAACACCAGGCGAGGGAGCCCGTGCTAGTGTTTTCCGTAGACGAAGGAGAGGGCACCACGGGGGCCTTGGGCAGGGCCCCAGGGAGGGGTGGAGGGCCTTTGGGAACTGGACTTGGAGGCTAACTGTATCGGTGGTGCCCCCACGTGGCCTGACCAGGGCACTGAGCCTCCAATGCTGCCTCAAGGCAGGGCTTCTGCCAGCTGTCCCAGATCCTTTCAAAGCGTTCTGCCCAGGGACACGCTGCCGCCCCCCCTCCCCCAGCTTACACTGGGAAGCTGGCTTTCTATTGTCCATCCATCCCCGACACCCTCTTTAACCCGGGCTCCCAGTAGCCCTCCCCTTCCATCGCAGAACCAGGTTCCAAGGCAGAAGAGCCATAAGGGCTAGACCATGGGGGTGAAGTGCCCGGGACCTCCCATCTCTGGGCCTAGTGCTCTACCCATCCAGCCACGCAGCTTCCCGTGAACTTCAATCTGTATCTCCCTACAATTGGCTTCCTTTGCAAGCCTCGGTGTAATCCCGGCATTGTGGTGTGCCTGTAAGGTGATTCTGAGCAGGGGTCTGCAGACTTCCTGCCCGAGGGGTCCCGGATGCACAAACAAGAATTATTTGTCTCACTAACATCTAAATAGCACCCAAGTGCCAGGCACTGTGCTAAGCCTTTTATAATTATTGCCTTATTTTAACCCTCATAAGAACCCTAGGAGGGAGGTGCTATTATTATCCCTATTTTACAGATGAAGAAACCGGGGCAAATAGGTATCCCCAGGATCACCTAGCTAGGAAGCACTAAGGCCAACAGAGGAAGATGCCCAGAGCTAGACCCTCTGGCCAGTCCACACAGAAATTTCGGGTCACCTGTCCATCAGAAAAGGCAAACGCCACCATCGAGCCGGAGCCTGCCTCCCTCGTGCCACCATCGAGCCGGAGCCTGCCTCCCTCGTGCCACCATCGAGCCAGAGCCTGCCTCCCTCGTGCCACCATTGAGCCAGAGCCTGCCTCCCTCGTGCCACCATTGAGCCAGAGCCTGCCTCCCTCGTGCCACCATCGAGCTGGAGCCTGCCTCCCTCGTGCCACCATCGAGCCAGAGCCTGCCTCCCTCGTGCCACCATCGAGCCGGAGCCTGCCTCCCTCATGCCACCATCGAGCCGGAGCCTGCTTCCCTCGTGCCACCATCGAGCCGGAGCCTGCCTCCCTCGTGCCACACCTGCAGAGTGCATTTGTTGAGCACCCCTCGGTTGTCATTTATCCAAGTGACGCCGGGCACCTCTCTGTCATCCAGGCCTGGTCTCTCGTCTAGAAGAGCACAGCAGGCATCGCCGATGGTCTACATAAGCTCATTTCACAAGCTTCCCTTAGCGGCCAGTCTAGACATTTCTTCTTATATGAAAGGTGATGAGGTCCGTGTGGCCTGAGCTCCTTTTGTTGGGTGCTGGGTGACCCCATTCACTAGCCACCTCTTTAGCGGGATGGTCCAGAATCAAGGCAGTGTTCTGGCTACCATCTCCCCACCTGCCTTAAATCCCCAAGGGCACAGAAATGCCAGGGCATACCTTACCACCCAGAGAGCAGAGGCTGCAGGCCTTTTGGAAGCTGGGTGGTCCCCCTTCCAGTTACGCGTTTGCTGTGGGGCACACAGGTAACAGGGATGGGTGAGCCATTATTCATGGGGCTAACAGCCCTCTTGGGGCTCATCAGAGGGTTCCCTCCCCACAAGGCAGTGAGACTAGGCTGGCCTTGCTTTATTTACAAAGGCAAATACATCTGCATTTATTTGAAGTCAGTGGAAATTTGTCTTTAGCAATAGTACAAAAATTCTTCGGGGAAAAAAAGTGGGGCAGCAGGGACACCGGGCAGATGGAGCCTGAAAGGAAAAGAGGCAGATGAGTGAGACTCTCGAGCTCTTCTTTTCCTCCACTCTTCAAGGGTCTCCCAGCCATCAGGGTTAGGGCGGAGGTGGCTGGTGCTGAGCCCACAAAGGCAGCTCTGAGTTCTCTGGGATCCATCCCCCTTCCTAGGGAGACTCTGCCTGCTCTGGGGCTGGGAGGATGCTTCAGAGAAGGCAAATCCCCCAGCACCAAAGAGAAGCTGATGACTGGAAGGGAGTCACAGGGTGAAAAATACTTTATTACTATCTCATCCCTTGGCATGGGAATGGCACACAAGGCCCATGTTACCATGTAGTGATCCAAGACCCTGGCACAGCCCCTTCTCCAGTGTGCCAGGACCCACTGTTCTATCACAGGATTGGAGACTTGGGGCCTTAAAGGCTGCAAAATGCAAACCCTCCCATTTTTACCTTGGGGGAAACTGAGATCCAGTCCTTACACTCTCCTGCACAAGACTGGGCAGTAGGTGGAGATGGGAGGAAGTTAAAAGCACCCACAGGGGATCTTACCTGGGACCTCACACGTATATGCCCACCCAGAGCAGCAGGAAGAGGACCCCGAAGCCCATGAAGAGGGAGGCCACCAGGGAGATGAGCAGCTCTTTGTAGATGTCCCGGGTGTACTTGGTGGAGGTGACCTCATAGCTGGGCCAGGGTCAAGGACAAGACCCCAAGGCTGTGGCTGTGTCCAGCACCCCATTGGCCTCCCAGCCCTTGACTCAGCCCCAGCCGGAGAAAGGATACACGAAGAACCAGGCAGTGAAGAACATGCCGATGGCCAACAAGACCACGGTGAGGTGGGGGAAGACGGCCGGGTTCACCGGGCTCGTGTACCTGCTCATGGCCTCCAGCTCCTGCGGGAGAAGCAGGAAGGGTAGCAGAGCCCTGCCCCGCCCCCAGCCCAGGCAGGCTGGCAGCATTGATAAGGCACCCCAAAGGATTAAAGTCTGTCTCTGCAGCCTCCTGATCCAGTGATCTCAGACTAACCCCTCGTGTGCCATGCTGTGGCACCTGCTGTCTACACCTTCCCCTTTCCCCATCTAGCCCCACTCCGGGAAATGTTCCCCGGAGGAGGGTCAGCTCCGCGACACGCGGATCCATCAGTCACATGACTTGTCCAAAATCTGGACTCCCTCCCAGAATAGCTAACACTGATGTGGCGACTACTGTAAGCCCCAGCCCCAGGAAGCAGGAGTGAAATCCTCATGCCCCTTCTATAGACGGGGAAATGAGGGACCCTGCTGGGGGGAAAGGCCTCGGCTGGGTGGCAAGGCCTCGGCTGGGTGGCCCTGGGCGAGTAACCGAACCTGCCTGACTCAGTTTCCCCATCTGTGTGATGGAGGTGCTGATAGACCCCGCCTCCCAGGGGCCCTGTGAGGGCCGGACCAGATCAGGATTGTAAAACGCTTTTCTAGGAGGGGAGAGAGATCACGGGGGGCTTCCTGGGGTCTGTAGCTGGGCCGGGGTCTTCCCGCGTCCCTCCCAGCGGCCCCTCTCACCATCTTGCTAGCAGTCGGTGGCTCTGCTTGGGTTCCAGAACCGGAAGGCCACGTCTGCCGGGACTGGAACGGCACCGCCGGAAGCGGAAGCGGAAGCGGCTCCGGCGTCCGCGCGGAGCATTCCGGGTCGCGTAGTCCTGCGGGCCGCTGGGCCTGGCGAGCCGGAGCGGGAAAGACTACAAGTCCCGGCATGCCGCGGACTTCAGGGAGGCCACGTGACGGGAGCGCGGGCTTTGGAAGGCGCCGGCCGCCGCTATCCAGGAGAGGTGGAGGAGAGTTCGCGTGGGACTTAGTCACCCCAGTCACCTCCACAGCCCCAACGGACACCTTGGTGAGTCCCGCCACGCACCCAGAGGCCCGGGGCGCACATGTGAGCCCGAGGAGGAAGGGCGGGAAGGGACGGGCACTAATTAGCGCCTGCCTATGTTCTAGATGTTGTGCCGGGCCTGCGCGGCACTCGAAACTACCCTGGGGGGAGGGAAGAAGGAGACGGGCATTAATAAAGGCGCCTGTTATGTGCCAGGGTAATTTATTTCTCCCGGCTGGGAGATGCTCTGGTCCCTATTTTGAAGGGTAGGGAAACTGAGGCAAGCGTCGGGGAAATGACTTGTTGCCTTAAGAGAGCCCTTACCTCCTCGTACATGGGACAGGCTGTCCCAGGCGGGGATGCCCGGCCCTCTTGGTGGCATCCCCGGGCGGGGCAGAATGGACACAAAGCAAACAACGGGACATTAGTTGCGGATACAGCATCACCCACTTCTTGGCTGGGCGACTCTAGGGAAGTCTCTTCCCAGCGGCGGCGGCCTGTTTCCTTCTCTGTAAAACGGAGTGATGACAGCCCCTCCCTCTCGGGGAAGTGGTGAGGAGCAGAGCAAAACACAGCAGGCTCCCAATGTGTGTGTGGGGGGGAGGGAGGGCACCACCCTGGGTATGAGAGATACCAGGGTAAGAGTGAGGAAAAGGTGTGAAGACAGACCTCAGAGAATCTCCTGACAATCCTTGCCACCTGTGAGGCAGGGGTCCCATTGGACTTGGGGTTCTCTCCCTGATCCAGGCCAGGCCCCGCTCTAATGAGGGAGACTCTGTCCCAGCCCATTATAGCTCGCAGTGGGCCTTGGAGTGCAGTAGCAGAGCACATGGTCATGCCCCTCACATAACATTTCCTCTTATAAATTCAGAATCATTTCTGATGTTGAATCACATTGGACTCATCTTCCACCCTTTGCTTAGATTAGGAAACTGAGACCTGATTCTTTTCTAGTCCCATTTCCTTCTTCAATACAGGCTCTTCCTCTTGTGACTCTCACAGTAGGAGATCAGGCTTCTCCATATGGACCCACGTTGTTCCATGTGTATTATATTTGCATTTGTGTACATATACACATATAAACACATATGTAGAGACACACCCACACATAACCAAATGTCTATACATCTGCCCCTACGTAATGACGTACGCATTCTGTTTTGAGGAGTGTAATAACCCACAGAGTAAAGCATATATCTATATATTAAAACATATAATATTCAAATAATCCCAGTAAGGAACCTATCCAGAAATTAGGGGAAAGAAGTAAAAGTCTGAATGTTGGCAGAATCCCAATTTCATTATCATGGATTCTCTTTCTTATTTTCTTCTCCCCCCAAAAGCTCCTAATTTTGTGACACTAGAAGGCCTTCTCCACATATTGTGTACACACACACACACACACACACACACACACACAGAGCCTGCCTTCCTGACTCCAGGCCGGGAGCTTTGTCCAATTACTGCATCACCTAACTGTCCCTCAGAACCTAGAAAGAGTGCAAAGTAATATAGCCCAGAGTATGTACATGAATGTCTAGGGAAGCTGGGCTGAGCTGAGCAGAGGGGTGAGAGTTCTTAGGGAAGCCAACGCCTCTAGAAGTCTGACAACCCTAAAATGTCAGTGAGAGCTTCATGGAGCCTTCTTTGGACCCTGGGTCTAAGGGCTTGGGTGGCCAACAAGCCAGGAGTCCCAAGGCAGTGGCAGAAATAGGCCACGCCTCTCTGGAGGAGGAGGCGGAAGAGACTGGCCCAATCCTCCTCCCCTGGTTTTTTCCCCCTGCCAGCTCTGAGCCCCCTTGAACTGTGGTGACACTTGTTCTCCACCCCCTCTCCCAGGTACCATGGGAATTCACGGCCTGGCCAAGCTAATTGCGGATGTGGCCCCCAGCGCCATTCGGGAGAATGACATTAAGAGCTACTTTGGCCGGAAAGTGGCCATTGATGCCTCCATGAGCATTTACCAGTTCTTGATTGCAGTGCGGCATGGGGGAGACATGCTCCAGAATGAGGAGGGCGAGGCCACCAGCCACCTGGTGGGCATGTTCTACCGCACCATCCGCATGGTGGAAAATGGCATCAAGCCGGTGTATGTATTTGATGGCAAGCCACCCCAGCTCAAGTCGGGTGAGCTGGCCAAGCGTGGAGAGCGGCGGGCTGAGGCCGAGAGGCAGCTGCAGCAGGCGCTGGATGCAGGGGCCCAGGAGGAGGCCGACAAGTTCTCCAAGCGGCTGGTGAAGGTCACCAAGGAGCACAATGATGAGTGCAAGCAGCTGCTGCGCCTCATGGGCATCCCCTACCTGGAGGCGCCTGGTGAGGCTGAGGCCAGCTGTGCTGCTCTGGCAAAGGCTGGCAAAGTCTATGCCGCTGCCACTGAGGACATGGACTGCCTGACCTTCGGCAGCCCTGTGCTGATGCGGCACCTGACTGCCAGCGAGGCCAAGAAGCTGCCCATCCAGGAGTTCCACCTGAGCCGAGTCCTGCAGGGCCTGGGCCTCACCCAGGAGCAGTTTGTGGACCTGTGCATCCTCCTGGGCAGCGACTACTGCGAGAGCATCCGGGGCATTGGGCCCAAGCGTGCCATTGATCTCATCCAACAGCACAAGAGCATTGAGGAGATCATCCGGAAGCTGGACCCCAGCAAGTACCCTGTGCCTGAAAACTGGCTGCACAAGGAGGCCCAGCACCTCTTCCTCGAGCCCGATGTGCTGGATGTGAACACTGTGGAGCTCAAGTGGGGCGAGCCTGACGAGGAGGGCCTAGTCCAGTTTATGTGTGGGGAAAAGCAGTTCAACGAGGATCGTGTCCGTAATGGGGTCCGGCGGCTGAGCAAGAGCCGCCAGGGCAGTACCCAGGGCCGGCTGGACGACTTCTTCAAGGTCACGGGCTGCCTCACGTCAGCCAAGCGCAAGGGGCCAGAGCCCAAGGGGGCTGCCAAGAAGAAGCCAAAGGCTGCCGCCGCTGGGAGACCCAAAAGGGGCAAATAAAGCCCGGCCCTTCCTGTTGGGGGGTAGCCCCTGAGTGATGCCTTTGGGGTCTTGTCATGTTGGGGCTGGGGCGGGGGTGCTGGACTGCCTGCTTGTCTTGTTCTCCTCTGGGGTTAGCTCAAGGAGGTTGTAGGAGCAGCCAGGGCTCGCTCGTGTTCTTGTCTAGCTTGGTCAAGACTCTTTCGGACCTGCCTTCTCTGGGAGGGCAAAGAGGATTCCAAAGTAGCACCGGTGGGCCGGTGGAGGGGCAAGAGCCCCCAGGCCCTGGGAATCTGGACTGCGGGTGAAACCACAGCATTTGGCCTTGGCCCTCGGACCAGAGAGTCATAAGGATGTGGGTGCTTGTTTTCATGGTTTGTTTGAGCTTCTTAGAAAAAGCAAATAAAATTGTTAGATGCTGGCCCTTGGATGGTGGGGAGCAGCCACGAGGTGGCACCATCTCCTACGAAATAGCCCAGCAGCCCCGCCCTCCTGGACCACTCTGGAGGTCTGCCTCCCCCTGCTGGGCAGACTGGGCAGTGGGGGGGGGGGCCGGGCAGGGGCTCCGGCCCCAGTTTAACAAAGGCATTTTTAAAGTCATCACTTCCCTGATTTTTGTACTTCATCTGATGGAGGAGCAGAGATGATCCCTTCTGCCCGTGCTGGGGGGGAGGTGGGCAGGGGGGGGTGAGTTCATGCCTTCCAGAGGGTGACCCCTGGTAAACTTGAAGCCCAGGTTTTATCTTAGGAGAAGGCAAACCAGCCATACCAGTCCTTGGCCACCAGGGTGTTAAATTGAGGTGAGGGGTAGGGGGTGGGGGCAGCCTCTCAGATCAGCCCCCAAGCGGATTTGGGGCATGGAATTTAGGCCATTTGGTGCTGGCAGTGCGCCCTCCATAGCTTTCAGCATTCCCATCACATTTGGGGGCGTGCTCTGGAGAGCTTAGAGGAAATGTCACAGGGCCATTCAAGGCTGGCAGAGAGAATGGGTCACCGGAGGATTAAACTGGGACTGAGGTGGCCCTCCAAGCCTTGGGGGAAACATTTGACAGAGGCCAGTGCAGGCACCCAGGACATCCAGAGACCTGGGAGCACTTCCTAAACTAGGCTGACCCTGGGAAGCATCCGAGGGCTGAGCCGGATGTCGCCAGGAAGCCCTGGTGGCTCCCAGACCCTGGGGCAGATCCCTTTGCCTGTTAGGGAGGCGGGGGAGAGTGGCCTTTGTGGGGAAGCTGCTGTTGGGTGGGCGCTTTGTTCTCAGGGGAGCTGGTCAGCCTTCCTTTGGAGGCCTTCAACCAGTGGAAGGAGAATCAATATGGGCTGGCCTTGGCTCGCTTTCCCGGTGGCTGCAGTTTTACAGCATTTGACAAATCAATGAACTCTTCAGAACGGTGTTGTTCTGACAGCTAAGCGGACATGGGGCAGGGAGAGAGGAGCCTCTGCAGCTGCGCCCAAGAGCTTTCTGCGTTCCAAGTAGCATTAGGCTTGTTGGGCTAAGAAGGCAGACGTACCCAGCTTGGGCTGGGAAGGCTTAAAAGCCAACCTCGAATTCATTGCTGCAAAAAAAAACCTGGCTCAAAGTAGGCCGGAGTGGGGGGAGAGGGATGCAAGGCAAATGAGGCCGAGGAGAAGCAGTGAGAACAGCAGACAGACTCCAGCTGGCTGAGCATTTCCCCCTGCTTTTAGGGCCTTGCTTGTAATGAACCCATTGCTCCTGCCCAGTAGACCCAAAGCATTTAGTGGCTGCAGTTCATTCCGAGATGTGAGGAGGGAGAGTGGCTGTTGGAGCAAACATCATTTTATTCATCAGCATCGTTACAGCCTTGATTTTTAAACAGCATCATTGGCACAGGCACTGAACCAGGTCTAGCAGAAGTCGCTGCCACCTGATGGGATCTGGGAAGACGAGACGAAACCGAACAAGATGGGGGAGATGTTTGCGCCCTTTTCTGAAGCCTGTTACAGGTCATTCCCACTGCTACTGAGGGACCAAAGGGCAAGGCCAAGAAGAGGGAAGGCCACACTGTTGAAAAGTAGTGTAGGCAGGCCTTGGTACAGCACACAAGGCCACCTTAAAGATTGGGGTCCCCAGGGTGACTGAAATTCTTACAAGAGTCATGTGGCCCCCTCTTGGTAGCACCAAAGCCTAGGAGGCAGTGGGTAGCAAGGAGAACTCCCTAGCACCTCTGGTCCTGGAGTGAGAGCCAGGGAATTGGGGGCGGCAGCCTGGACCAAGATGGGGCTTGTTGGCATTGCCTGGCAAGACCAAATGAAGGATAGTCTACTTGGAAAAATACATTTAACCCCTCTGAACTTCCATCTACATTCCGATACACGCAGCCTCAAAGCCACCCTTCCGTGGCCCAGCCAGCCAGCAAGCTCGCACCTATCAGACCCATCTTGGAGGCCCACTCAGCCATCCAGGCTGTGCCCTAACTGCTCCCTCACTCAAGATGGTCTCTGGGCCTTTTTATTGCCCTGAAGGGGTTGCAGGATCCCCCGCCATGATTGCCAGATGATCCATCTGCCAGGGGAGAGAAGGATCGAGGCCCTTACTTATTGTTTGGGACCTGCCGGGAGTTGGGAAGGCTTGGAATGTTGCTGACAGAACGAGCGAGTCGGCTCCCCAGTATCCTCTCAGACACGCAGAGCCAAAGGTTATTTCCCTCTGCTGGGAGTTGGTGTCTGCATGTGGCACCAGCCAAGGCGGGGCACCAATGTTCCAATGAGCCCACATGCCTGGCCTTCATTGTCCTACCTTCGGGTAATTTAGGCTCATAGCACGACCCAACCACCCCCGTCCCTGTGGACTTCCCTGTGGAAGCCTTTCCTAGCCTTCATCCTGGCTGGCTACAGTTCCATGACTTAGAACTTGTGGACAGGCAAATAGGGAGAAGAGTGGGGAAAGCCTAGCTGTCCTGTGAAGCCTCCTGGAGGCCTGGAATAACTCCGGGCTACCCAGCTCCTGGAGTTCTTTAGGTGGCGATGGAGGGGAAATGGAGTGTTGGGGATCTTCCAATGAAGCAGCCGCTTTGTGTGCCACGTGGGAAGTTACGGGCCACAGTTAGAACCAAATCCACTTTGTGCATCCTGGGTACGGCATAGGGGGCAGACAACAGCGGAGCAAGGAACATCTCTCCCCCATTGATTCCCCAAGCGCCCCCTGGAGATGCTTGTGTGTGTGTGTGGGGGGGCTTCTCACTTCTAGAGGCTGTGCTATGGGCCTGTGCCTTGGAATATGGCTCCAAGCAACAGGTTAGGAATTCTAGGTTTGGACGCATTATTCAAAGCCTCCAAGTGCCACTCTTCTCTTGCTAGTGTGCCAATCATTCTGGAGCTGGGGTGGGGGGGGGGGAATGGGGAAAACAGCAGCCCCTATTGCTGGGGGGATTCAGCTTGGCCTCTCCCTCCTCTGACTTCGGGGTATGGTTCCTCTGATGAACCCCAAGTGGTCAAATGTTTTTTCTAAATCTTTCTTGACTCGAAGTTCATTGTTCTTGCTCTTGCTCGGTTTACTCCCTGCCCACCTAGAAAGGATCCAGAACGTCACCGGCCACCGAAAGGCTTCTCCTCATTGTCTTGCCATGATTTCCCCTCCTGGCCCCAAACTATGACCTTAGCAGATAAAGGGGAGTCAGTAGGGGCAGAACCCCTAATCATTCCTTCCCCATCTTCCCAGTCTGTGCTGGAAATGAAAATTGAAGTGGCAAAGTCCCTTTTCCTTCCCCCTGCTTCTGGCACAAGAGCCCCTCTTCCTCCTCTTCCAGAGATTCCTGCTTTACTTTTGAAGATAGGCATCCAGCCAGAGCTGTCCAGACTCCTTCAGTGAGCTGTGGAGGCAAAGAAAGAGAAGAGGATGAGCGGGGCCAGGGTGGACCACTCCACTGGCAAGGGATCTTGGCATCAGGCAGGGCGTTCAACCACATGGCTTCCCTTTGCCTCTGGGGAAGCCAGGATTTGGCCGTCCTTGGACTGGCCCTGGCAGGGGCAGGGTGACCTCCATGGGTAAGGGAATGGCCTGTGCCCTCCACAGCTCGGCTCAGACGCCTCTCATCTACACATGGTCTCTTCTGGAGAGGAAGGTCTGTTTCACTTGGATCTAGCACTGGCAGGCCTTTGAGAGAGTCTGCACTGACTGCTAAATGCCCAGGAGAGGAACCTTTGGCCTAAAATGAGGGAGAAAACCTATCCGGGCTAAGAGCAGTGACGGAGGGTGACCCGGGAGCCTCGTGTTTGTAGCAAAGGGACCGTGACCAGGTGGGGGGAGCCCTGGAAGGAGGGCAGGGATTTCCCTTTTCTGCCTCGGGAAGCCGTGATTCGGGGTTAGCAGGAGGAGGAAGTCAGCAGAGGGACTCATCCATTGGCTAGAACTTGGCGTCCCCAAAGGGGACGAGATGAGAGCAGGCCCAGCAGGATCCCTAGGTGGAACCCTGGGAAGATGGCTTGGCCAGGAGCCTGGAGACGGGAAGGCTTGGAGAAGGGATGGCCGACGTCCAGAAGGGAGACTTGGGACACTTCAGAATGTGCCCTTTGGGCTTCCTGGCTTAAGGCCGCAGCTCCTCTCCCTTCCGAGGGACCCTCCGGGACCAGGTACTCACTGGACAATATCGGCAAAGGCGGAAAGCAGAGGCTTGGACTGGTACTCGATGCCATGCTTGGCACATAAGGACCGCACCAACGGGGCCACTTTGTGGTAATTGTGTCTTGGCATGGTGGGGAAAAGACTGATGGGGAAGGAAAGGAAACGGTGAGCTCTGTAAAGTTGGGGGGCGGATCTACGGGACCCCAAGTTTCCTGTTCCTTTGCCCCTCCCTTATACTTCTGCTGGGGGCCCCGTCCTCCCTGCCCCCATGCTGGGGCTCGGCTTTCTCTGTAAAGTTGCGGGGTGGATCTATGGGACCCTAGGTTTCCTGTTACTCGGTCTCCCCCATACTTCTGCTGGGGGCCCCCATTCTCCCTGCCCCTACTCTGCTGCCCTTCCCTGCCCCCAGACTCACTGGTGCTCAATCTGGAAGTTGAGGTGTCCACTGAACCAGTCATTGAAGAAGGACTCGTGCACGTTACACGTGGCCTGTAGCTGGGGGGGGGGGGGAGCCTGGTCACAGGGGAGCCCCAGGGCTGCACCCACAGCAGGGTTCCCCCCCACCCTCCCAGATGCCCTCTTACCTGAGTGGACACCCAGTCCACGTTCCTGTCGTGGTCAATGTGCATGGGGATGTGGTTCATCTGGGTCACCCACACGAACCAGTTGCTCTCCAGGAACCTGGGGAAGCAGAGCAGATGCAGCTTGAGCTCCCCCGGCACCAGGGGAGCCCTAGGATGCCCCCCACAGGCCCCCAGGGGTACCTGACAATGAAGAAGAGGCCCAGGAAGCCTTTGAGGCCCAACAGGGGGATATAAGTCAGGGAAATCCGCAGGTAGAAGGAGATCATCCAGGCTAAGTCCTGAGATAAAGAAGGGAGGCCTTTAGGCTCGCCCGGCCTGGGCCTCTCCTTGGCTGCCCCACCACGCCTGTGCTCGCAGTCTTCAGTGAAGCATTTCTGCCTGCTCTGCCCCGCGTCTCCCAGGCCTCCCAGAAGTCCCTTCCCTGAGGCAGAGCCCAGCCCGGGGAGGGCGACACTCACCACCCACTTCTTGCGCTGGACCACGAAGTAGAAGATGTACCACTGGAAATAGACCGGCAGCAGGGCGGGGGGCCCGACTGCAAAGACACCAGGTGAGAGGTCGTGAGCACCGCCCGGCCCCCACCACCACGCCCCCCCCCCCCCCCCCGCACCACCATGCTGCCCCCGCTGCCATCCGGACGCCCCGGGACAAGGACCGAGCCAGCCCCGGGCAGGGAGCACAAGGCGAAGCCCCGGAGAGCTTCTTGCTGTCGGCCTCTCCCTGAACACGGGGAAACTGAGGCTCAGGCGGCGGAGGTGACCCCAGAACTAGCTTTTTTCCACCGCCGCCCTTCAGGCACAGCCGCCGGCCCGGGGCTCCCTTTCTGGGCAGGAGCAGAGCCTCCGTCAGAGCATGAGGGTCCCCCCCCACCCCCCTCCCCCCGCGCACGTACTCAGGAAGAAGTACTTGTGCTGGTGGTTGTATGGCAGGTATTTCTTCTTTTGCTTCCCGAGCTGCAAAGAGGGGGCCGGTGTCATAGGGGCCAGACCACGGTGGGTGGCAGGTCCCACCTCCGAACCTTTGTCCCCGCCATTGCCCCCCTCTTATGCCAAGGTCACGGCTGGCGGCCTGAGCCAGAGGCTGGGCTTGTCCTTCCCCCTCGCTGCCAGCCCCGTCCCAGCTCTGTGGGCCCAGGGGCGCCTTCCCAGCCTCACCACCCACCGAGCCCTTCAGAGACACACTGAGAAGGAGCTGGGGTTCAAATCTCGCCTCAGACTCTTAGTACCTGGCAAGTGCTTACTAAATGTTTGTTGATTGAATGATGGATTGTGTGACTTGGGGGGAGGCACTGTGTGTACCTTAAGGGAACCCTGCTGGAGGAAGCATCTGCAGGGCCAAGAAATGTCTGGAGGGACCCGGAGTCAAGGGATGGGCATTATGGATGCTGCCAGGATGCAGCCTCCAGGCCTCAGTTAGGCTGCCCCCACTCCCTCCACTTACTGAACACCTACCTGGACACCTTCAGGAAGCCTTCTCTGATTTCCCGTCCCCAGCCCACAGGGCTTTGGGTCTCTCTCCGCACCCCCCTTCTCTGATGCTGGCCATCCCTTCCCTGGGCTCAGAGACTTGGAGAAACGGTGTCTGTCCTCTCCATACAACACTAGCTTTGGGGACCCTGCTGCTATTATCCCCATTTTCCAGAGGAGGAAACTGAGGCTTCAGGGTTCAGTGACTTGCCCAGGGTCTCACGGCTGTCTGAGGCCAGATTTGAACCCGGGTCCTCCCGACTCCAGGCCCAGCCACCACCAAGCACCCGCCTCGGAGGTCCCCAGCAAACAATCCCTGGCGCCGGGTACAAGTGTGGGGAGAAGGGGGCTGGCCCCGGGGGCTCTGGTCTGGGGGTCCCAGCCACAAGGAAACGAGCAACGGGGGCACCTCTCACCTCCACAGACAGAACCTTCCCCAGGGCGAAGAAGAAGGGGTGCATGTTGATGTCGGGGTCCTTACGGAAGCAGTTGGGCTTGGCGTGATGCTGGAAGTGCAGGTGGTTCCACCAGCTGGCCGGGGCTCCCTTTGAGACAGCGGCACGGCCTGAGGTGTGAGGAGGGGCCCGCTCCCCCCTCTCACTCCCCTCCCCCTCCCCCAGCACTGCCCCCCTCCCGCCGGCCACGCCTGCTAACCTTCAGGTGGCCGATCACAAAGTGATGGATCAGGTGGTTCCACGTGGACGTGCGGCACACAGACAGGTGCCCGAAGTCGTGCTGCAGCCAGCCCGCCTGGGCCTAGGACAGAGGCACAGCCACGAGTCACGGCTCCCCCGCCCAACAAAGGAGGAAACCGAGGCAGCTCTGTGCCCCACCCCCACCCCCCGCTCATTTTACAGAGGAGGAAACTGAGGCCAGCTGGTGAAGTGACCAGCCCAGGGTCACACAGCCAGGCACTGCCTGGGGCCAGACTGGAACTCGAGTCTTTCCGGCTCTAGACCCACGGGCTGCCCTAGGTGGGTCCTGGAGGCTGTCTTTGCCCTTAGCCTGGAGGCTCCTCTTTACAGGGGAGAATCAACGGGCGGCCCGAGCGTGGCCCAAGCCCTGTAAAGCTGTCTCTGAGTCTGGGCAGGCTGATCTGCCACCTAGGCCGGGCACCTGACGGCCAGAGACCCAGGCCAGTTACCTGACCTCGGGCAAGCCCAGGCCCAAGAGGGGCCCCGTGCGGGGGAGCCGAAGGATCTTGGATGAAATCCGACATTCTTTACTGCGTGTTCACATTCTAGGACTACAGGATGGGGCTTCCGGCCCAAAGGCCTCTCTGCTGCAGCTCAGACATCCTGTTCTGGCACCCTCCCACCAGCCCATCACCCCCTGTTCTAAGCCCCCTCCCAGCCCCATTACCCCCTGTTCTAAGCCCCCTCCCAGCCCCATCACCCCCTGTTCTAAGCCCCCTTTGACAGCCCCTGTTCTAAGCTCCCCCTCCCAGCCCCATCACCCCCTGTTCTAAGCTCCCCCTCCCAGCCTCATCACTCCTTGTTCTAAGCTCCCCCTCCCAGCCCCATCACCCCCTGTTCTAAGCCCCCTTTGACAGCCCCTGTTCTAAGCTCCCCCTCCCAGCCCCATCACCCCCTGTTCTAAGCCCCCTCCCAGCCCCATCACCCCCTGTTCTAAGCCCCCTTTGACAGCCCCTGTTCTAAGCTCCCCCTCCCAGCCCCATCACCCCCTGTTCTAAGCTCCCCCTCCCAGCCTCATCACTCCTTGTTCTAAGCTCCCCCTCCCAGCCCCATCACCCCCTGTTCTAAGCTCCCCCTCCCAGCCTCATCACCCCCTGTTCTAAGCCCCCTCCCAGCCCCATCACCCCCTGTTCTAAGCCCCCTCCCAGCCCTGATCCTGAGTCTGGGGTCTCCTTCCTTTCTACAGGTCCCCCCTGGACCAAAGCAGGGGAGGGGGCGGGAGGCTCGGGTCTCCACCTGGACTGTGCTGAGTAGCACCGCACTGATGAGGAAGGGAACCATCGACGTCCCGAAGACCCAGAGCGTGAGCCAGGCGGCCACATCCAGAAGCAGGATGTGCAGCAGGTAGAGGCTGAAGAACAGGGGGCTGGCCTTCATGAGCCCCATCCTCTCCACGGTGGCCCTCAGCTCTCGGAACTCATCCGTCAGTTGTTTCTGTGGAATGAAAGGAGGCTGGTGCTTGCTCTGACCCCAGCCAGCTGGAGCCTACCTGTCAGGGCAGCTGTGGGCATCGAATGGAGGCTCAGCATGCCCCACTGTGCCTGCTCCCTGGGGCGTCCTCGGCCTGCAGGGATGGACAGGTGCTGCCTCTAGGGGGGCACTGACCAAGGCAGCCAGGCCTGGAGTGGATAGATCCTGGGATGAAATCTGACCTCAAACACTTCCTAGCCGTGAGCCCTTGGACCAGTCACTTAACCCCGACTGCCCAGCCCTTACTGCTCTTCTGCCTGGTTACCAACACACAGTACTGATCCTAGGAAAGGAAAGGGACTGACAAGGTGGCTGCGTCTGAGAGGATAATGGGGAGGGGTGGGGAGCCCTGAGCTGGAGGAGCCACTGTCCTCTGGAGAAGGGTACAGTTCTAGTCATGAGCTCCCCATCCCCAGAAGTGTTCATCGTGACAAGGATATCCAAGGGATTCTTCTCATTATTTTTTTTTAAACCCTTACCTTCCGTCTTGGAGTCAATACTGTGTATTGGCTCCAAGGCAGAAGAGTGGTAAGGGCTAGGCAATGGGGGTCAAGTGACTTGCCCAGGGTCACACAGCTGGGAAGTGTTTGAGGCTGGATTTGAACCTAGGACCTCCTGTCTCTAGGCCTGGCTCTCAATCCACTGAGCCACCCAGCTGCCCCTGGATTCTTCTCATTATTAATGGTTGTTATTATCCCTTTCCTTGGAGAGATGATCCCAGCGGATCCCGGAGGGGCAGCCTGAGATGCACAGAGTGTGGGGAGACCCCAGAGCAGGCCCCTCCTTCACCCCCTGGTCTGGCCCTTCCAAACAACTCACGTTCTTGTTGGGCTCAAAGCTGGGCTGGTCAGGAGCCAGCTCCCCGATCAGCAGTGAATTCATGTACTTCCGAACCAAGGATTTGTCGATGTGGAATGCCGTGAAGGGATCCTAAAGGAACCAAGAGAAGGAGAATTGAGAGAGCAGCCCGAGCCCAGCCTAGCAAGGAGACCAGGAATTCCCCTCCCCATGGCTGACCAGCCCAGACAAGAGGCCCGTGGCCCCAGGACCACCTGCTTCCCAGACCCTGATAGGATGCAGCAAGCTCAGCGCTGGCACTCTGCATCCTGAGGCTAAGAGCTGCTCAGCTCCCAAGGCCATTCTTCCTTGGGAGGGAAGAGCACCAGGCTTCCCAGCATCTCCCTGGGTATTTGAGGGTGGAAACCCTGACCTCGAACAGCTCTTCTAGGGGTGGCATGGCCCCAGGCAAGGCTGGCGGGGAGGGGCTGGTGGGAATTTTCCACTGTTCCTAAAACGTTAAAACCTAAGCAACTCTGGGCTAAAACCCGAACTGAGCACCAGGATCTGAAGTAGGGATCCCCAGATCCTTGGGGCAGTATGTTGGGATGGAGTCCTAGGTAAGTAAATAATTAGAAGGACTGAGGAGCTAGGGGCAGCTCAGGCTGGTCCGAGTTAACGAGGCCATGGAGGTCTTCCTCTTCCAGGAACTGCCCTTACTCGGGCGCCATGATCCCAGCCTTCCACCCTGCCTTGGGGACTCTTCTGCTTGCCAAATCTTCAACGATTTCCCATTCATTAGGGGATAAAACCCAAACTCCTTGACCTGGAACTTACAGAGATTGGAATAAGAATCCAAGTACAAGCGAGTCCTTGAAAAACACAAAGTAGGCAATGCCCAAACTGGCAGAACAAACCCGTCACAGGGATTAATAGACTAGAGGGAAAGCTGAGGCTGCATCATGGTGCAGAGACCTACTGGACAGATTCCAGCTTCTATTATTTGCCTCATCTGTGAAAGGCACCAGGGATGCAAAGACATTCTCTGTTCTCTGGGTTCTGATCTGGTCTCAGACACTTCCTAGCTGGGTGACCCTGGGCAAGTCATTTCACCCCAAATCCTTAACCCTTTCCACTCTTCTGCCTCAGAATTGATATTTAGGATTGATTCTAAGACAGAAGGGAAGAGTTTTCTAAAAAGAGGGGCCCTCACAACTTTGCCTTCTTCTGGGGACTCAACATATAGATCAGATCGCTTGGTAGAGTTGGGAACACAGAGCACTGACCACGAGGAGCAAAGAACTTCACTTGAAATGGGCCTTGACAATTTGGAACTATGCCCAAAGGGCGACAAAAGAATATCTACCCTTTGACCCAGCCATAGCACTGCTGGGTCTGTACCCCAAAGAGATAATGGACACAAAGACTTGTACAAAAATATTCATAGCTGCGCTCTTTGTGGTGGCCCAAAACTGGAAAACGAGGGGATGCCCATCAATTGGGGAATGGCTGAGCTAATTGTGGTATATGTTGGTGATGGAATACTATTGTGCTAAAAGGAATAATAAAGTGGAGGAGTTCCATGGAGACTGGAACAACCTCCAGGAAGTGATGCAGAGCGAGAGGAGCAGAACCAGGAGAACATTGTACACAGAGACTGAGACACTGTGGTATAATCGAACGTAATGGACTTCTCCATTAGTGGCGGTGTAATGTCCCTGAACAATCTGCAGGGATCTAGGAGAAAAAAACACCATTCATAAGCAAAGGATAAACTATGGGAGTGGAAACACCGAGAAAAAGCAACTGCCTGAATACAGAGGTTGAGGGGACATGACAGAGGATAGACTCTAAATGAACACTCTAATGCAAATACTATCAACAAAGCAATGGGTTCAAATCAAGAAAACATCTAATGCCCAGTGGACTTACGCATTGGCTATGGGGGGTGGGGGGGAGGAAAAGAAAATTATCTATGTCTTTAACAAATAATGCTTGGAAATGATCAAATAAAATATATTTAAAAAAAAAAAAGAAATGGGCCTTGAAAGAAGCAAAAAAGAAGAAAGTCGGGAGACTGAAGAGGGATCTGGGAGGAGGACTCTGGGGAAGGTGGTGTCCTCCAGTGTCGAGAGAAGGGTTGGAATGGCAGAGACGTGATGGACAGAGGCATCGCTGGGCCACAGTGGAAAGAAGAATGCTTTGTGGAATCAGAGGACCCGAGTTCAAATTCCATCTCAACTACTACTTACTGCCTTTCTGACCTTAGGCCAGTCCCCTCTCTGTAAAATGTGGATTTGGCCTAGAAAACCTCATAAAGCCCTTCTGGGTGAAACCAGGCAATCGTCTCTGACATCCCAGGAAGCAGAGTGGACAAGACTTGGCAACTGATGGTAAGGAGTCACCAAGGCCCTGGAGGTAGAAAATCAAGGACTGGGAGAAGCAGTGGTGCCCTTAACCACAACAGTAAAGAACTAAACTTTTACTACCTGCTCCTCAGGGTGGTTGCGACACAAGGGCTTGGCAAGCCATACAGTTCCTCAGAAACTTATTTGATTGTTGCAATCATGCAAACAACTGATTAGTATACATATATGCCCATAACTCCTGCTTAAAACAGCTCCCCTGGGGTAACAAGGTAGCTCAGCGGATGGAAAACCAGGCCTAGAGATGGGGGTCCTGGTTTCAAATTTAGACTCAGACACTGCCCAACTGTATGACCCTGGGTAAGTCACTTATCCCTGATTAATCAGCCCTTACTGCTCTTCTGCCTTGGAGCCAAAACCTAGGACCAGGACAGAAGGTAAATCAGCAGCAGCAGCTCCCTGAATTTAGCAGGTTCGGAGGAAAGAACAGCCTGGGTAAACCCGGATCTACCACTAACCCCCCTTGGGAAGTCACCTCCTGTTTTCTCAGTTAGAAATGAGTATGTGTTGGCCTGGATGACCTTCTCCTGCTCTAAATGCCCTACAGCCTTTTTCGGTGGGAAGAAAAATGTTGAAACCCTGGCACTGAGGAGGAGGCTCAGAGGGAGGGGTTATAGGAAGTGGTTTGGCATGTAGGCGAAGTCTAAATCTCATTTTTAAAAAAGTAATAGTGAGTAATGGATGGCCCTGAGTTAAATCAGCCTCTCTGCTAGGTGCTCTCAGGGCCAAACCAGCACAATACAATCTCTGGAAACACCCCAAGGACAGGTGGTGACAGACTGTATGTTTCTCTCCTCATCACCAGGACAGCTGGAAGGCAAAAGGTTGGTCAGCCCTAGGAAATCAATAAGACCATCTGGCACAAGGCCAGAGGGGTGGAGACCTGGAGGGAATGCCCGGTGGATGAAATTAGGACCCTCCAAGAATGGCGTGGAACCCAAGAGCAAGGGACAGCCTCATTTCTATACCACTTCCTGAGGGCTTTCAGAGCCTACCTGGTGTGAGTGCTCAGTTCTGGGCTCCAACATTTTGGAGGCGACATTAAGCTAAAGAGCGTTCTTCAGAAGGCAACTGGGATAGGGAAGGGGTGTTGGGAAAATGCTGTTTGGTGCCACTACCGTTCAGTGGATTGAGAACCAGGCTTAGAGATGGGAGGTCTTGGGTTCAAATCTAACTTCAAATACTTCCTAGCTGGGCAAGTCACTTGACCCCCCCATTGCCTAGCCCTTATTGCTTTTCTGCTTTGGAACCAATACACAATACTGATCCCAGAGGAGGTTAAAGGATTTTTTTAAGGAAAAAAATGCTCTATGGAAGCCAAGATGGCAAATTAGAGGCAAAGCAGTGGAAATCTATCAACATTCCCCCCAAACGACTTGAAAATGAGACCTCAAATGACATTTTGTAGCAGCAGAGCTGACAAAAGGAGAGAGCGAGACATTTCTCCAGCTAAAGAAAACTCTGGAGGTTGGCAGGAGAGGTTTGTGACACCAGAGGGAAGGTCTGGTAGAGGCCTGTCCAGAGCCCACACATGTGGTAGCTTCAGGAACTCTCAGCCCAGAGACCATAAGGAAGTCTATAGTCATACAACTAGTCAGAAAGAGATAGCAGGGGAACCTTTGCTGGCACTGGGTGTAGCTGGTTTTGACTGGCAAACCTGTTGCCCATTTGCTATTCTAGGGAGGATAAGCATGCTAGGGGTTGCTCACAAGGGAACAGAGGCCCCTTTCACAGTCCTGGAGCAAAGGAGAGCACCAACAGGGAGTATCAGACTTTATAACGGCAGGAGAACAGAAATCCATCCTGGTAAAGACCAGAGCAAAGACCAAGAGAGCAATGACTACAACCTTTCCAGGATCACACCAACTTGGAAGCACCAAGAACTTGTAGACCTCCAGAACTATCACTGAAAACAGTAGCAAAAAAAAAAAAAAGCCTGAAGCTTAGGACTGTGCCCCTTCCACGAACAGAACCCAACTTTAACATAAAGTGAAAAGTCAAAAAATAGGCTAGAAAAAATGAACAAGCCACACACACACATACACAAAGAACTTGACATAAAAAGCTATTATGGTGGCAGGGAAGGTCAAGAAGACAACAAGCAAAGGCTCAAACAAAATGTGAATTGGCCACAAGTCCAACAAGAATTTCTGGCAGACTACGACATAAGAGTGGTAGAGGAAAAATTAGGAAAAGAAATGAGTGGGACAAGAAAATTATGAAAGGAGAATTAATAGCTTTGAAAAGAGGCACAACAATTCACTGAAGGAAATAACATAAAAACAGAATTGGCACAAAATCTCACTGGAAGAAATAACTCCTTAAAATTAAAAATTAGAATTGGATAAGTGGAAGCTAATGATTCCATGAGACATCAAGAAAAAAATCAGAATAATGAAAAAATGGAAGAAAATGTGAAACATCTTATTGGGGAAAAAACTGACCTGGAAAAGAGATCAAGAAGACATAATTGGGAAGACGAGATAATTATTGGACTACCTGAAAGCCATAACCAAAGAAAGAGCCTATACATCATAAGTCAAGACATTATCAAGGAAAATCGCTGTAATATCTTAAATCTAGAGGGTAAAGGAGAAATGGCTAGAATCCACTGATCACTTCCTGAAGGGGATAACCAAATAAAGACTTCCAGGAATATTGTAGCCAGATTCTAGAGCTCCCAGGTGAAAGAAAAAAAATGCTTCAAGCAGTAAGAAACAATTTAAATCTCATGGAGGCACAGTTAAGATGACATAAAATTTAGCAGCTTCCATGTAAAAGGAGCAGAGGGCTTGGAATATGATATTCCAGAAGGCAAAGGAACTATGATTACAACCAAGAATCACTTACCTAGCAAAATGGAGTATAATCTTCCAGGGGGGAAAATAGATATTTGATGAAATAGAGGCCTGCAAACACTCTTGATAAAGGCCAAAGTCAAACAGAAAAACTGACATTCAAACACAAAACTTAAGCAGAGCACAAAAAAGGTAAACATGAAAGAGTAATCATAAGCATTTTAATAAACTACATTCCAACAGGGAAGATGATACATGGAACTCCTGAGAACATTATCATAATTAGGGCAGTTAGAAGGAGTTTACATAGGCAGAGGGCATGATTGTGAGTCTATTATGCTGAAATAACCTCCAAAAAACCCCTGAAAGGGCGAGAAAGAGGAAGGCACTGGGTTAGAAATTAATGGCTCTAACTATTCTGGAGAATGATTTGGAATTAATCCCCAAAGGGCTATAAAACTGTGTGTGCCCTTTGGGCCAGCAATAACATTACTAATCTCTATCCCAAGGAGAACAAAGGGAAAAGACCTATCTAAGAGCAGCTCTTTTCATGGAAAATGCGGGGATGCCCATTGATTGGGGAGCAGCTGAACAAGTTGTGGCATATGGTTGTGATGGAATAGTCCTGCGCCCTAAGAAATGAGGTGGGGAGTGATTACAGAAAAACATGGGAAGACCTACATGAACTGATGCAAAGTGAACTGAGAAGGTCCAGTAACAGCAATGCTGTTATGATGCCCACTCTGAAAGCCTGAGCTACCCTGATCAATACAAGAGGCAGTGCCAATTCCAGAAGACTTGATGAAAAGTGCTGGCCACTTCCAGAGAGAAGGCAGGAACTCCGAGGGCAAATTTCTCTTTTTTCTTGCTGTAAAAAATATTTCTAAGGAGCAGCTGGATGGCACAGTAGATAGAGTCAGGCCCAGAGGTCCTGGGTTCAAATCTTACCTCAGACACTTCCTAGCTGGGTGACCCTGGGCAAGTCATTTGACCCCCATTGCCTAGCCTTTATCACTATACTGCTTGCCCTCTCCAGGGATGGGGGAGAGATAGGAGGGAGAGAATTTTGGTTTAAAACTGAAAAAGAATGTTAGAAATATGGGTAGAATTTAAAAAGAAAGGGAATGCTCTGTGGGCTGGTTGGAGTGTCTGGGGATGTTAAGACTTGAAGACTGGCAGGATGTGGGGGGGGGGCAAAGGACACCCAGGCGCTCCCCAGTGCCCACAAGGGGTGAAGGGACAGGGCAGCTCCTTCCGTGGGGAGATGCCCCTATGGAGGAGATGCTCCTAAATTCAGCATTAGAGGAAAGGTGGCCAGCTGGCACCTGTGCCAACCCCCAACCCCTCCTGGCACGTGAGCCCAGTCGGAGCTTCACCAGGTGAGGATGGTGCAAGACCTACCACCCTGGGGTGCGGGGCGGCAGAGAGGGTGAATTAGGATCTAGGTAAGGAGCACTGGGTGACCATATCAGGTGCAGAGCTCCCCAACATAGTCAAGGATCCTAGCAGAGGGGCTTGTGCTCAGAAGGCCCAAGTCTTGGTCACGACCCTTCCTTCAGGCTCAGTTTCCCCATCTGTAAATAGGGTGTCTCCCAAAGGCAGCAGGAGTTTCACAGATGTTCTTCTCCCTCTTCCGTAGAGTGGGACTCACCTCTGCTCCCCCTCCCCCCGGGGGTCAGGAACCGCTTCCACGCTCCCATTGGACGAGAGGCGGCAGAGGCGGGACCGAGGCGCGGTGGTACCACCCGTTAGGACCAATCACCACCCCCACAGTCGGGACAAAGTCACATAACGGAAAGGTCTCGGCCGGGCAGCGGACGCCCCGCCCCTCCCAGCTTCCCAGCCTCCCAGCCGTGCTGCGCAAGCTCGGTCTCTAGGGCAACCAGTTGGGACTCTAGCCGACCTGGAGGGCTGGCGGGGCAGGAGGAGACCCGGGACGGGGCCAGGCTTCTTCCTTCTCAGGGTGGCTAGCCAGAGTCCGAGCTCGGAGGGATGAAGGGAAGGGAAAGGTCTGGGATGAGTGGCCAGAGGCACGCGGTCCCCCACCCTGGGGTGGGGAAGAGGGAGTTGCCTGGGCGGAGGAGGGATGGGGCAATGGGCAGCCTGGGCCCGAGGCTGAGGTGGGGGTAGGAGTGGAGGGCAGCCTCTGGAAGCCCGAGTGAGGCCGAGGTCCGAGTCCTTGGAGCAGCCATGGCCGCAGGCCCCCTCTGGCGCTCCTAGTCCAGCCCGCAGTCCCGCCTGAGGCAGGTCTCTCTTGGGGCATCACCGAGGTGCCAGCCTTCTTTTCCCTATTCTCGCTGTAGTGCCTTCCCAGAGGGTATCTCCGCCTGGTCCGGTCTGGACAAGGGTCCGAGCCACGGCTTCCCCGCTAGACTGACAGTGGGGGCAGTGTCTTCTCCCCCAGCCTCTGGGCCTGACAGCCGGACAGCAGCCCCAGCCTCCCGCGTTCTCCTGCTGCCCTTAGGCTGGAGCCTGGCTCAAGCATCCGAGCCCCCCTGACCTTCCTTTAGGGACTGGCTGCCCTTTCCACTCGGATGTGCCCCTCGACCCAAAGTCACCCAGATAACCACCCTGCCTTTGTCCCGGGGTCCCAGCTCCATGAGTGGGGACTATTCCCCTCTCTCCGCAAGCCTCGGTTAACCACCCTGACCCCTGGGTTGGAAGCCTTCACGTGCCCCCGTTGCCCTTCCAACGCACGAGGAAACCCCGCTTGCTGCCTCTGGCCCACCCACCGCAGGCGCCCAAACCCTCCAGCAGCGGCCGCAGCCCTCCAGGAAGACCTCGCTCCCCTCCTCCCGCCCCCCCTTGTGGCCCCACTTTCCCGGCTTTCTTAGCTCCGCTCTCCACTCCGGCTGAGGTTCCAAACTTCCTGTATCCGGCGTGTGTTGTGGCATCAGAGCCCGGGAGCAGAAGGGCAGCACCCCGAGTCCCTGCACTCCCTGCTCCCCGCGCTGCAGCCCCGGAGCTCCTTGGGCCCCCTCTCCTGCCCCTGAGGGAGCCCAGCGCCCTGAGCCCCAGCAACCTCCTCTCCCCGAGCTGCAGCCCTCGGGGTTCCTCCGGCCGCCTTTCCCTGCCCCTGGGGAAGCTCAGCGCCCCGAGCCTCTGCACCCTCTGCTCACCTCACTGCAGTCCTGGAACTCCTCAGGCCCCCCTTCCTTGCCCCTTTGGGGATCGCAGTGCCCCGAACCTCCGCCTCATTGCCCTGTCCCCCAGCCCCCGGAGGAGCTCGGCGCCCCGAGCTTCTGTCTTGCTAGCTTCGGGAACCCCGGGCTCACCGTGGCATCCTGGCCGGCGTAGTGACTGATAACCCGCGAGCCTCCTGGGTGCCTCTGACTAAACTCGCTGATGTCGTAGACCTTGCGGTCAATCACTAGCCAGCGCTCGGGGCGCCCCGAGCGCTGCGCCACCTCGTCCCAAGTGAAGAGTCGCGGCGGGGCCCCCGCGGACACAGAGTGTGGGGCCATGGTCCTGGAGGCGGCGGCGGCAGGAGCAGCGGCAGTGACGGCGGCGCGCGCTGGCGCGGTCCGGAGGGGAGCGCGCGGAAGCCGTTTTCAGCACCAGGGGCGGCGGACGGCGGACGGCGGCGAAGCTCGGGGGCCCGCGCTCCCATTGGCTGAGCCGCGTGGCGCGGGCGGGAGAGGGTGCCTCCTCCCCCCGCCCCCCGAGATTGCCCGGGCGCGCGCCAGACCCCCTCCTCCACCTTCCCTCCGGCGACGCGCTGTAGGGCAGTCTCTAGCTAACCCAGAAGGAGCTCTGGCCAGGTCCCAGCCCTGACTCTCCAGCCGTAGCTGGGGTACGGCTGGGGAAACTGAGGCCTCCAGCCTGTCAGCGAGCTCCAGCACGTTCCCTTGCCGGTTGCTTTCCTCAGATAATCCAGCGGGTCCCCAGTTCAACTAAACTACACCGATCTGGGTGCTCCTGGGCGCAGGCACCGAGGCATGCTTGGCTGGGAAAAGATAGTGCCCGGCCCACAGTAGGCCCAGAAGAAACGCTTGTCCATTGAGGGATGCTTTTTCCCTATGAAATTTCGCATAAGTTCTCCAAAGTTATAAGCTCCAAATTGTCTCCCTTCCTCTCCCCTCCCGGAGCTGGCCGGCAATTGATCGGGGTTAGAGCTGGGGTATCCATCGCACGAAACCTGTCCCTAGTCATCTTTGTGAGAGAATGAGCCAAACCCGAAGACACTAAAGGGGGCAATCGCAGCCGACCCAGCAGGCCTTTCTCTGGAGCTGGAGAGACGCGTTCTTCGCCCCAAGCCCCTCGAGGGTAGCCAGGTCTTCGCCCTTCCCCAATGCGGCAGTCACTGCTCTAACGTTCGGCCGGCTCAGCTTATTCCCCTCTGCATCAGTTCGGGTAGCTCTTTCCATCTCTTTCTGGAGTCTACCCCGAGGCGGGGAGGGATGGGAACAAAAAGGGCCCCAAACCTTAAGGGCCAGAGCTCTACACGATCTGCCAAGCGCCTACTATGTGCTGAGAGCTGGGCAAACACGGAAGAGCAAAAGCCCATCCCAGTGGGAGAAAACGGGAAAAGAAGGAAACGAGTCAAAATCTAGCGAAATTCAGGTAGAAAACATGGGAGGTCCGGGCAGAAGGAAGGCCCTGGAGGGGGCGGGGGTGGCCCCAGCTCCCTGCACAAAGGGCCGCTTTCAGATGAGTCCTGATGGAAATCCGGGAAGCCGGGAGATGAAGGTGAAGCTGCCCCTGCCCTTCTGAGAGGCCAAAGGGAGGAGACTCCAGAGACATGCCACCAAAGCAGAAACCCAAGCCGGGGGCCAGATGGCAGCCCTCGGGCTCAAATACACCCCAATGGGCAAGGGGGAGAGTTAGGGGGAAATCTGAGCAGGATGGGCTTTAGGGGGGGAGGAGGGGGGGGAGGAAGAAAGGCAGTCTATGGAGGACCACAGAGAGACCTTAGGATGGGAGCTCTCCAGCTGGGGGCCATGAACTTGTTTTTGGTAAATACAGTTGGCGGCCTCTATAATTAGATGAGCTTCACTTTATGCATCTTCAAAGGATTATTCCAAGAAGGGGTCCAGTGGAAAGAAGGAAGAAAAAAAGGGAGGAGAGAAGAGAGGAAGGAAGGAGGAAGAAGAGAAGGAAGGAAAATCAAGAAGCCCTAGTTTAGAGAGAAGACTTGGCTTCGAATTCTAGATCCACTAAAATGCAGTTCTCGTTGTACAGATGGGCACCCTTGGAAAGTACATTTCAACTCCCTGGGCCTCAGTTTTCTTTTTCTTTCAATTTTTAAAAATCTTTATTTTAATTAAAAAAAAAACCCTCTTACCTTCTATCTTAGAATCAATACAGTGTATTGCTTCCAAGGCAGAACAGTAAGGGCTGGGCAATGAAGTGACTTACCCAGGGTCACACAGCTAGGAAGTATCTGAGGCCAGATTTGAACCTAAGACCTCTCTCTCCAGGCCTGGCTCTCAATCCACTAAGCCACCTATTTGTTCCATGGGCCTCAGTTTTCTTATCTGAAAAATGGATGCATTTGACTAGATGGCTGTACATATTCCTTCAGAAATAGCATAGGTGACTAGGAAGATCAGGAGAGGAGAGATAGAATGTGGCTCTTTTCCCCTCAATAGGACTTTTTGACTCCCCAAAAGCCATTGAGACAAATTCTTTCAAAGCTGGAAAGGCCCATACAAGATAATCTTTTCTGGGAGGTCCTGGGTTCAAACCTGACCTCAGGCCCTTCCTAGCTGAGTGACCCTGGGCAAGTCACTTGACTCCCATGGCCTAGCCCTGACCACTCTTCTGCCTTGGAGCCAATACACAGTATTGATTCTAAGAAGGAAGGTAAGGGTTTAAAAAAAGAGATGGAGAGATATTCTTTTCCAAGAAGAAAAATATTCTGATACAGGATGACCTGCCTAGTGTCACCCACTCCATCCCATGACTCTCTGCTTCAAAACAAAACAAGAAACTAGGTCTCCAAAGGATTATCAAAGGAGTTAGGCTAATAACCTCTTTCAAAACCCTGATCTGAGAGTAGGTGTGCCTGTGCCTTGTCCTGGGTGCTCCTTGCCCAAATGCCGTGTCCTCCTGAGCTGCCCTCTAAAGAGAGTGAGAAGTCTTCTCCTGCCCTTCTGACCCTTCCTGCTTTGCAATGTTTTTTTGTGACAAGTTCCCGAGTCCTTGGGAGCACCCAGCCCTCTAAGGCCACCGATGAAGGCTTTTGTTCTGGCCCAGATGCCTGGTCTAGGATTCTGGTTGTCCCATTCCCACCACGTTGACGGCTGATGCCAGATCCCCCTGGTTTCTTGTTCATGAAGGCGAAAGACCAGAAAAATTCCCCTCCCCACTTTTCCACCTCTGGGCACCATCTTGAAAGGTTCCATGCATTTGTCCTGGCTGTGCCCCATGCCTGGAGTGCCATCTCCTCATCTCAATCCTCTGCTTTCCATGGCTTCCTTTAAGTCCCAGCTAAAATCCCACTGTCTAGGGGAAGTTTTCCAATCCCCCTTCCTCCGTTGGTTGTCTCCACCTTCTCCTAGGTGCACCCTCCCTGGAGATCTTTTTTCGTGCATAACCATTTGCATGTTGTTTCTCCTATTAAACTCTGAGTTCCTTGGGGGTCAGGAGCTTTCTTTGTATCTTCAGGCCTTGACATGGTGCTTGGCACATCGTGGTCACCTCATAAATGCTGTTTGATACCACTGAGGTGAAGAGGGAGAGCATTTCAGCCACGCTAGAGGGAAGGGCAACTTCCACCAAGGCACTGAGGAAGAAGGAATAGCACGTTTAGGGAGTGGCAAGTGGGCCAATTTCCTTGAACATATAGAATGTTAAAAGGGAGTAGTGTGGAAATGAGCCTGGGAAAGTCCATGAGAGTCAAATGAGGCAGAACCTTGAATGCTGACTGAGCCAAAAAAAAAAGTTTGTTTTATGACATAGGGAGCCACAGATGATCTCAGAGCAGGAGAGTCATGTAACTAAACCTTTCCTTTAGGAATTTATTCTGGAAACTTTTCAGAGGGTGCATTGAGAAAGGGAGAAATTGGAAGCCAAGAAGGAAGCTGACAAATGAATGTAAAAGCTTGTACCCTGTGCCAAGAATTGTGTCAGGTACAGGGGATGTAGATGGGAAGAGGAGTCCCTTCTCTCCAGGAGCTCACCTCCTAAATGGAAGAGAGCACTCCTTCTGGAGTGTTCAGCTGCAGGGCCACTGGAAAGGCCCCTTGAAGGTATAGATAACGTGGCACAAAGTTCAGCATCTTGAAACTGTGTCCTTCAATGCCCCCCAATATGACAGCAAGCCAGACTTTGCCCCATAGCCCTACAACTAATGCAGTAAATCCAGGAAGAGCTCAAGGAAGGCCTGAGCTAAGAGGAATGTTGTAAGTTGTGCAATTGTGCAAATGTTGACCAGGGAACAAGCAAATCAAATGTTGTAAAAGGAGAATCCTCCAGGAAGAGAGAGCAAACAGATAGGAATCCCCAGCCTAAAGAAATCCAAGGGCAGCTAGGGAATGCCGGGGCTAGAGGCAGGAAGACCTGAATTCAAATCCAACCTCAGACCCTGGCTGTGGGACCTTGGACAGAGATCTGGGGATGGAAATGACAAACCTTCCCAAATAGGGCCATAAAGAGGACCGAAAAACAACCGAACAAGAACAATAAAATGGAGGCAGCCAGGTGAAGCAGGGAATAGAGTGCCCAGCCTGGATTCAGGAAGACCCGAGTTCAAATCTGACCTCAGACACTAGTCCTGTGACCTTGGGCAAGTCACTCCACCCCTTTTACCTCTATTTGCTCCTCTGCAAAATGAGCTGGAGAAAGAAATCACAAACCGCCGATGTTTGTGCCAAGATCTCCCCAAACGACTCAATAGCAACAACAGGGCTAATCATTCTGGGCAGTGAGGTAGCACTGAGTCAGGAATGACAAGACTTCAATCCCCACAAAGATGGTGCCAGGATTCCAGACAAGCCTGCGCACTGTTGTTGATGTCTGATCTTCTTGGTCTCTGTGTGACCTCATTTGAGATTTTCTTGGCATTGATACTGCAGAGCTTTGCTACTTCCTTCTCCAGATTTAGGCAGGGGAGAAATGACTTGCCCAGGGTCATGCAATATCAGGAAGATGAGTCTTCCTGGCTCCAAGCAGATACTGTGTCCACCGCACCACCCAGTAGCTCCTCTGAAAGGTAGCTTGATCTAGTACAATTCCTGAACTTAAAAAAAGCTTTTGGAGACCTGGAGTTCAGTGTAATCGATTCCTTTGTCATCTTGTCTGTTTGATGTTATGCGTTTACAAACGTGGCCTTGAAAGGGGGTGCATCAGCCTCCCCAGAGAGCTCCCCACAAAAATCAAGAACACAGGGTATAATAAGGGGGGAGAGAACCTGAAGACCCAGATTTAAGTCCTGCCTTTGTCACATCATTGCTTTGTCACCTGGAGCAAGTTGCGTCTCTTCCCTGAAATTCTTTTTCCCATCTGTCCAGTTAGGTGGGGTTCCGGGTTCAAATCTAACCTCAGACACTTCCTGGCGAGTGTCTGATGATCTTCGAGCAGGAGAGAAGTGTCAACACGCCTTTGCTTGAGGAAGCTTATTCTGGAAGTTTTCCAGAGGACACACTAGAGAAGGGAGAAACCTGAAGCAGGAAGCCAGAAAGGAAGCTGATGGGGGACGTAAAAGCCCGTCCCCAGGGCTGAGTCCCTCCTCTCCAGGAGCTCCCATCCCCAAAGGGCCGGAGGGCTCCTCTAGGAGGGCTCGGCTGTCCCAGCTTCCCTGGGCCAGCGACTTCGCCCTGTTGCCTAGATCTTATCGCTCTTCTGCCTTGGACCCAATTTCCTGCATTGATTCTAGGAAGCAAGATGAGGGTTTACCCAAACTCCCTCTCGAATCCACGACCCTCTGTCTGGGGAGGGGCCAAGGAAGGCTGCTCTGGGCATCTGTCCCAGGAACAGTTCTAAGACAAGAGGGCGAGGGCCGGGCAAGCGGGCCACCCAGCCAGAGCTCTCGGAGCCCGGGCCCCCCCAGTGCAGTCCCGGCACTGCCCCCTGGGCTCCCGGCCACCCCTCTCCGTGGTTTCTCTAGAGGGTTTGGGGCAGGCTCAGCCCTGGCCAAGAGGAGGGAGCCCCGAGGGCCGGAGGAATGGGGCCAAAGGCTGTTCTCCAATGGGTTCCAGGTGGAGCCAAGGAAGATGGCTCCCTCTGGGCTTAGTCCCTGTCCTCCCCGCCTCCCCCAGCCTCACCTCCTCTTGGCTCAGACACAGAGAGGAGCATTTAAAGGAACGGCCTCCCCTCAGCCTTTGGTCCCTGCCGGAGAGAAGGGCCGGGCCCCCCGGCCTTCTGGGAGGACCAGGAATGGATGGCTTGATAAAGGGGAGCCGCTGTTCTCCCCTTGGCTGGGAGGGAGCAAGGAGGACGGCCCCGGCTGCTCCATGGCCGTCTCCTTTCAGATCTGTCCGTCTCTGCTTCTCTCTCCCTCTCCACAGGCTTTCCCAGGTTCCCAGCACTCACTGGGGCTTGTTCGCTGCCTTTTCCCTCCTCTGTCTGAGCTAGGGCTGCTTTAGAGGGCTGGAGAACAGGCCTGCTGGGTGACCAGCACACACACACACACACACACACGCACACGTACGCACACACAAACACACACATGCACACACACGCACACACGTGCATACACATGCACACACACGCACACACACACACACGCACACACACACAGAGGACCAGGATGGGATCCCCAAGGCTCTTGACCAAGAGAGTACTTTGTCCATCAGTTTCGATGACTCTCAGTTATAACAATGTCCTCAGGAGGAATCACCATCTTAAGCCTAAGATGTATCTTGAGACTTTTGCCGGGGAAAGCTAGGAGGCGCAGTTGGCTGGAGAGCTAGACGGAACCCTGGGAGGTCCTGGGTTCAAATCTGCCCTCAGGCACTTCCGGGCTGTGGGATCCTGGGCAAGTCACTTAACCCCCACTGCCCAGTCCTCACCACTCCTTTCCCTTGTAACCAACACAGCGTCTCAGCTCTAAGATGGAAGGTAGGTTGAAAACAAGACAAAACTCTTCCCACTCCACAACGTGGAGTGGCGGGAGAGGAGCTGACCAAACTTCTGGGAAAGGCCAGCTGGGAGGGGGCTGCTGCGTGGGAACGTGGCTCAGGGAAGGGTGAGACACAGAGTGAGGGCTGGGTGTGCCCCACTGGAGCCCAGAATCCCAGCAGGGGGGGCTTTGGGCTGGACCCGAGCTGATCTGGAGCGAGATCTAGAACGGTTCTCCAGGGCCTGATCCGGACCGACCATGATCCTCTGATGGAGAATTGTGGAGCGGATTCCGCCCACCTCAAAAGGCATGCTAGGAAGAGAGAGGGAGCTTGGCCCAGAGAAGACTCGGCACAAACTGCAGCTCCTGCGAACTTCACTGCCCAGAAAAACATCTAGAAAAGTCAGGAAAAAACCCTCCTTCTCCAGCTTCTAGGAAGGATAGGCTGGAAGAGAATTCCTGGTCCTGGCTCTAGCTCTACCCATCGTTCTGCCTTGGATTGTCCGTTGGGAAGGATGCGCCAACGGCTGACGAGGAAGCGGTCTTGGCCGGATCTCCAAAGAGCCCGTTGTGCCTGTGAAACACTCTAGCTCCATTGTCCGGCCTGTCACGCCTCCCCCATGGCTCGCTGCTTCTCTTCTTGGCCACCTGCCCTTTGCCATCTCTCTCTCTGGAACTTTGGCTAAGAAAAACCCAAAGGAGGGGAGGGAAGGAGGGCGAACAGAGAGGATGATCTGCTTAGCTCGCTCCTCCTTGGCTTTGGCGAGCTTATTCTCAACGAAGAGAGCAGAGTTCAGTCACAATCGCTCTGAGCCCCCAGTTAGGAAAATTCCAAAGTCCCGGGGAAAGGTGCCCTCCCCCCCCCCCCCGGCCTTCCTTCGCCCTTATTTATGGCCGGACAACCTCTGACCTCTTGGGGCGAAGGCAAAATTCCGGAAACATTTCCATAACGAAACAACAGAGAATAGAAGGAAATCGGGGGCCAGAGAGGCAGGCAGAGAGGAAGGCTGGGATGAGGCCGACCTTTCCGTGCCCCTTTTCTCAGCCTGGATGCTCTGCCCAGAGATGCTGGAGGGCAGGCGACTCTGCCTAGGCTCTCCCCGTGCCCACCCTGTCTTCCCTGGGCTCCCGAGAGACCTGCGCAGAATCCCTGGTTCGTGCCAGTCTCCAGCCCAGATCTCTTTCCTTCTGCTCGGCCAGAGCTTCTTCCTGGGTTACTTGGGAAAGGAGGACAGCCCCCAGGCAGCCTCGGGGTTCAGGAGGGGACTCAGGAGAGGACGAAGGATGAGAGTGCTCCGGGGTGGAGAACTTGGGCACAGCACTCGCCAGTGTGGAGCATCCTCTTCACAGGCCACGACCCTGAAGCTTTTCTCCTCCCATCACGCCCATCCAGACTGAAATGATAGAATACAATGTAGAATAATGTGCTCTGTGTAATATGTTATTCTGTAGCCTATAGAATATCCTAGTATTATATCACATAGAATAGATAATAATTATGTTACATATAAGCCAATAATATATAATATAATATAAAAATGTTGGTGTTCTTCAGTCATGTCTTACTCTGTGACCCCATTTGGGCTTTTCTTGGTAGACATACTAGAGAGGTTTACTAGTTCCTTCTCCAGCTCATTTTACAGGAGAGGAAACTGAGGCAAAAAAGGTTAAGTGACTTGCTCAGGGTTACATAGCTAGTTTGCCATTTCCTTCTCTAGTTCATTTTACAGGAGGGGAAACTGAGGCAAAAAGTTGAAGTGACTTGCTCAGGGTTACATAGCTAGTTTGCCATTTCCTTCTCTAGTTCATTTTACAGGAGGGGAAACTGAGGCAAAAAGTTGAAGTGACTTGCTCAGGGTTACATAGCTAGTTTGCCTTTTCATTCTCTAGCTCATTTTATAGGAGAGGAAACTGAGGCAAAAAAAAGGTTAAGTGACTTGTCCAGGGTTACATAGCTAGTTTGCCATTTCCATCTCCAGCTCATTTTACAGATGAAGAGACTGAAGTAAACAGGGTGAAGTGACTTGCCCAGGGTCCCACAGCTAGTAAATGTCTGAGACTGAATTTAAATTCACAAAGATGAATCTTTATGGCTCCAGACCTGGTGTTCTATCCACTGCACCACCGAGCTGCTCTGCCCCCAAATGGCCAGTGACACCCTTGTTTTCTGTAACCCTTGCACTGACCCTGATAGCCTGCCTTTAGGAAACCCCCAGATGGAGCCTTTCCCCCAGATTGAACAACAAACGCTGGAGAACTCACCTAAAGAGAGTTAAAGCTTTAATGACTTGCCAGGATCTCCCTAACCTCCGGCTATTGCAGCCGGCCTCTCCCAGTCCTTTAGGTTGGTGGCTAGGGCTTCCTTCCCTAGCAGGTGGCGGGGCCGATGCCCTTCACCCCCTCTATAAATCTAAGTAGGCCCTAATCTTCATTGGTTCAGTGGAAATTCCCAATTACCCCATTCCTGTGTGTCTTCCCTGAGACAGCAGTCGTCATTGTCTCCCTCCTCTTGATTAAAGACTTGTTCTTGTTTTAAAAAAGCAAACCACTTGCCTTCTGTCTTAGAATTCACACTGTGTATTGGTTCCAAGCCAGAGGCTAAGCAATAGGAATTAAGTGACTTGCCCAAGGTCACACAGCTAAGAAGTATCTAAGGCCAGATTTGAACCCAGGACCTCCCATCTCCAAGCCTGGCTCTCAATCCACTGAGCTACCCAGCTGTCCTCAAGACTTCTTAATACTGCTCTGGCAGTTATGAGTTATTTTGGGGGTTGACATGAGTAACAACTTAAAATGCTAATTATCTCGGGAGAATTTGCCTTTTAATAGGGATCAAAGTTGCACCCTAAGGACCAAGAGACTTAACCATGCAACTCGAAGTCAGACCTTCTTTAGCTGCTTAGAATGGGAGCCCCTGTGATTTGGAACCATGCCCAAAGGGCTATAAAACCATTCGAAGCCTCTGATGGAGCAATAACGCAGCTGTGCCTGTACCCCAAAGGGCTCATAAAAAGGGGGAAGGACCTGTTGGTGCAAGAATATTTCGAGCTGTGCTTGGTGAGGGGGCAAAGAATTGGGAATTATGGGTGTGGTCATCCCCTGGGGAGTGGCGGAACAAATAGTGGCGTGTGAGGGTGATGGAATACCTGGGAAGGATGAACGGGAGGATTTCAGGAAGAACAGGGAAGACCTCGATGAACTGATGCAAGTGAAATAGGCAGAACCAGGAAAACACTGTATACAGTGACAGCAATCCTGGGGTAGACGGAGCTACTCTCGGCAATGCGATGATCCAGGACGATCCCGAGGGACTTGGGACACACTGCTGAAGTCAGAATGCCGATGGAAGAATACGATTCTTCTCTTGTTTCTTTGGGCTCATGTTTGGGGTTTGGCTTTTATAAGATAATTCGCTCACAAAATTGAATAATATGGAAACATGTTTTGTGTGATAATACATGGATAACCCAGAGTGAATTGCTTGTCAGCTCTGGGAAAGGGGAGGGAAGAAGGGAAGGGGACAGTTTGGATTATATAAATTTGGAAAACTCATGTGGAAATTTGTTGTTAAAATTTTAAATTTTTTAAAAATTTAAATTTTAAATTAAAAAATTTTTAAATTTAAAATTAAAAATTTTTTAACTTGGAAAAAATTTTTTTATAACTGGAAATAAAAGAAAAACAAAAACATGAGCTCCTGATGAGTTCAGGCTCTCTGCTTTGCTAGGGGGATCTTCTGTGCCTTGCAAACAGTAAGGACTTAATTAATAGTTTTTTATTCATTCATGAGGAAAAGTGAGCAGGCTAGATTGGCCGGGCAGAGGAGAGTGACGTGCAGTAAGTAATCCAGGAAAGGCCAGGAAAAGTGAAGAGCTTTACAAGCCACAGAAGTTTGACTTCCTAGTTATGTGACCCTGGGCAAGTCACCTAACCCCCATTGCCTCACTCTTACAGCTCTTCTGCTTTGGAACCAAAACATAGTATCGGTTCTGAGAGGGAAGGGAAAGGGTTAAAAATGGGGCTAATAATAGCACTTCGGACTGCAGATTGCTTTGAGGAAGGATCCAATGAAATGATCCTCATCTGGTATTTGCTGTATCCTCATAGTCACCCACGACCCCTTGCAGCTGGACTCGCTGAGCAAAAGACATTACATCGGCAAGCCAAGAGGAAGGAAGGAAGGAAGGAAGGAAGGAAGGAAGGAAGGAAGGAAGGAAGGAAGGAAGGAAGGAAGGAAGGAAGGAAGGAAGGGAGGGAGGGAGGGAGGGAGGGAGGGAGGGAGGGAGGGAGGAAGGAAGAAGAAAGAAAGAAAGAAAGAAAGAAAGAAAGAAAGAAAGAAAGAAAGAAAGAAAGAAAGAAAGAAAGAAAGAAAGAAAGAAAGAAAGAAAGAAAGAAAGAAAGAAAGAAAGAAAGAAAGAAAGAAAGAAAGAAAGAAAGAAAGAAAGAGAGAGAGAGAAAGAAAGAGAGAGAGAGAGAGAGGGAGGGAGGGAGGGAGGAAAGAAAGAAGAAAGAAAGAAAGAAAGAAAGAAAGAAAGAAAGAAAGAAAGAAAGAAAGAAAGAAAGAAAGAAAGAAAGAAAGAAAGAAAGAAAGAAAGAAAGAAAGAAAGAAAGAAAGAAAGAAAGAAAGAAAGAAAGAAAGAAAGAGAGAGAGAGAAAGAAAGAGAGAGAGAGAGAAGAAAGAGAGAGAGAGAGAGAGGGAGGGAGGGAGGGAGGAAAGAAAGAAGAAAGAAAAGAAAGAAAGAAAGAAAGAAAGAAAGAAAGAAAGAAAGAAAGAAAGAAAGAAAGAAAGAAAGAAAGAAAGAAAGAAAGAAAGAAAGAAAGAAAGAAAGAAAGAAAGAAAGAAAGAAAGAAAGAAAGAAAGAAAGAAAGAAAGAGAGGGAGGGAGGGAGGGTGGGAGGGAGGAAGGAAGGAAGGAAGGAAGGAAGGAGGGAAGGATGGAAGGATGGAAGGAAGGAAGGAAGGAAGGAAGGAAGGAAGGAGGGAAGGATGGAAGGATGGAAGGAAGGAAGGAAGGAAGGAAGGAAGGAAGGAAGGAAGGAAGGAAGGAAGGAAGGAAGGAAGGAAGGAAGGAAGGAAGGAAGGAAGGAAGGCTTTAAAGGAACCCCCCAACGACAGAACATCAGAGCTGGAAGACACAGAGGGACACCTTGAAAATGGGCAGAAGGCCTGCAGCAGGGAAGACCCCCTGCTTGGCACCTGGCAGCATTTGCTTTGCTGCCAGCAGACTTCTAGGACACTCCTGAGTCCATCAAGATTCTGTCCCTCCCTGAATGCCTGGAAGGAGACTGGAAAGGAAGTTCATAGAGAGAACTTCCCTAATTTACGCAACCAACATCTTGGGTGTCTCCCCCATCACACCCTCGACCACTCTTCTTGGCCCCTTCCTGCCCTCCCAGGTCTACGCTTTCTCCTCGATGGCTCCCACCTTCCCCTAGCCTAGGTGCAATGACACCGGCCTCCTGGCTCTTCTTCCAACAGGATACTAGATCCTGACTCGAGGCATCTCTGACTCACTGGCTCTCTCTCCTCTCGCTTCTGTCCCCTGGCTCTCCAGATGTGTTGTTGTTCAGTCATGTCTAAGTCTCTGGGACCCCAACTGGGGTGTTCTTGGTGGAGATGCTGGAGGGGTTGGCCATTGCCTTCAACAGCTCATTTACAGATAAGGAAACTGAGGCAAACAGAGTAAAGAGAGCTGACCAGGGTCACACAGCTAGCAAGTATCAGATGTCAGATTTGAATTCGGGTCTTCCTGAATCCAGGTCCCCTACTAACATGTAGAGGGGTCGTCCCCTGTGCCCGTGGGGGAGGTGGGATCGTGCCATTTCCCACCTGCCGAATCACAGGCCATTCGACTGACTTTTGCTAAGCACCCTGGTCTGTAGTTGGCGTTTCACAACAGTCTCATTGATTGATCAGAAGACCATGAGCTGGGGATCCTAAGGGACCTCGGGGAGCATATTAGGTCTAGGAGAGGGGGACGAGCCCTTTATACCCACAGTTCCAATGAAACTTGATGAGGCTCTAAGAAAATCACTCCAAATCCTCTGGGTAAGCTAGAGGAGGGCTCTCCCCAATGGACCGTTCCTGGCTTGCCTTGATTTCCCCATATCGGTGTCCATTCACCTTCCTCTTCAAAGACCTCTGCTGAGCCCAGCCTTCAGAGCACCTTGTAGGGCTAGAGATTTGGAGCTGGTATGCCGTCTAGAACTCATCTGGCCTAAAACCCCCTTTTTATATGAGAGTAAACAGTGGGTGGCTCAGTGGATGGAGAGCCAGGCTTAGAGATGGGAGTCCTGGGTTCAAATGCGACCTCAGACACTTCCTAGCTGTGTGACCCTGGGCAAGTCACTTAACCCCCATCGCCTAGCCCTTACTGCTCTTCTGCCTTGGAACCGATACACAGTATTGAGTCTAAGATGGAAGGGGAGGGGAAAAAAATAAGAGAAAGGACTGAGCTCATACCCTGGCCCCAGACAGACACTTCCTAGCTGTGTGACTCTAGCAAGTCACATTCCTGCTGCCTGCCTCAGTTTCCTCATTTGTAAAATGAGAACTAATCTCCCAAGGCTTGTGTGAGGATAAAATGAGATCCTATTTGTAGAGTTCTTTGGAAACCTCACAGTGCTATACAATATATGTTATATATTGTTATACTATATTACATATACTATTAATATATAGTATATAATATACTGTTATATATTAATATAATTTAATATATAATCTAAATGCTAGCTACTATTGTTGTGTCTATAACCAGTGAGCTGACATGCATTAATTAAGAACACATGGGGCAGCTAGGGAGTGCAACGGACAGAGCATCAGGCCTAGAATTGGGAGGACCCGGGTTCAAGTCTGGCCCCACACACTCTTTAGCCGTGTGACCTTGAGCTAGTCACTTAACCCTGATTGCTGATCCTAAGACAGAAGTAAGGGTTTAAAAAAGGGAGCAGGAAAGCCCAGAGGAGAGGGCTGTTTGGGGCGAAAGGAGAGTTCTGTTTGGCATGCACTAAGTTGGAGATGTCTATGGGATGCCCAGTTTGAACGGTCCATTGGGCAGTGGGTGATGTGGGCTGAATATACAATACGGTGGTTTCATTTTGCAGCTGTGTCCAACTCTCTGTGACTCCATTTGAGGTTTTCTTGGCAGAGATACCGAGATACTAGCTTGGTCTGGTTTACCGTTTCCTTCTCTGGCTCTTTCATTTTTAACCCCTGACTTCCATCTTAGAATCAATACTGTATATTGATTCCAAGGCAGAAGAGTGTAAGGGCTAGGCAATGGGGGTTAAGTGACTTGCCCAGGGTCACACAGCTGGGACGTGACTGAGGTCAAGACCTCCCAACCCTAAGCTTGGATCTCAGTCCACTGAGCCACCCAGCTACTTCCTTCTCCAACTCATTTTCCAGGTGAGGAAACTGAGGCAACAGGGTAAAGTGACTCACTTAAGGTCACACAACTAGTTAGAGTCTGGATTCGAACCCAGTAAGATGAATCTTCCTGACTCCAGGCCCGGCATTCTAGCTGCCTCAAAGAATATCTCTCCGGGAATCATCCTGAATGAGACGATACCTTTGGTCTTCTCCATCCATTGGTTTTCAAGAATCCCATCCAGTTCCTCTTGTTTTGTGGCCAATACCACGAGATTATATCAACTAGTTTCAAGCATCCACGTGTCTGCTATCCCGTGGCTTTCGTCAATACCTTTCTACTGACCAGATGGCCATGATTTGCCAGAGACTCATTCTTGCTCAACAATATGGCGCTCTCTGGGTTCCATTATGGCTCTCCCTCTTTGGCATAGCAAATGCTATTTATTGCACCATCATGTGCCTTCACAGAGTGGTACCCTAATGTCACTGAGAGCCTGTTTCCTAATTACACTGCAGCCAATTGGTGTCACCCCTTCCCAGGGATGATGGGTCCAGAACTTGATGTTAAAGGCTGGCCACAGTCCTGGCTTTGTTTATAGAATGTCAAATATCAGAGCGAGAAGAGATCTTAGAACAGTTAGGGATGCAGCCTGTGAGTCAGGGAGCCCTGAGTTCAAATCCTACACCATTTGTGTGACTCTGGACAGATCGTTTAACTGCTGGATGCCTCAGTTTCCTTATTTATTGAGTAAAGATAACAAGAGCACAATATCCCAATGTTGTTGTGAGGATAAAATAAGATAATATTTGTAAAGCACTTTACAAACCTATGTATAAATCACTATATAATGGGAATGGCTAGGTGGCCAAATGGATAGAGAACTGGTCCTGGACTCAGGAAGATTCATCTTCCTGAGTTCAAATCCAGCCTGGACTAGTCACTTCACCCTGTTTGCCTCTGTTTCCTCAACTGGAATATGAGCTGGAGAAGGAAATGAAAACTAGGTGTATGGGCAAGTCTCTTCACCTTGTTTGCCTCAGTTTCCTCATCTGGAAAATGAACTAGAGAAGGAAATGGCAAACTAGGTATGTGACCCTGGGCAAGTCACTTCACCTGGTTTGCCCAAGTTTCTTCATTTGGAAAATGAGCTAGAGAAGGAAATGAAAAACTAGCTGTGTGACCCTGGGAAAGTCATTTCACCTTGTTTGCCTCAATTTCCTCATCTGGAAAATGAACTGGAGAAGGAAATGGCAAACTAGCTGTGAGACCCTGGGAAAGTCATTTCATCTTGTTTGCCTCAGTTTCCTCATCTGGAAAATGAACTGGAGAAGGAAATGGCAAACTAGCTGTGAGACCCTGGGCAAGTCATTTCACCTTGTTTGCCTCAGTTTCCTCATCTGGAAAATGAACTGGAGAAGGAAATGGCAAACTAGCTGTGAGACCCTGGGCAAGTCATTTCACCTTGTTTGCCTCAGTTTCCTCATCTGGAAAATGAGCTAGAGAAGGAAATGCCAAATCACTCCAGTAGCTTTGCCAAGAAAACCCCAATGAGGGGCATGACTGAATAACAACATCTAATTGCTATTATTGCTATGACCTTAGAAGGACTGTTTTCCGGGTATGTTCTCCTGAACCTTGGGGATCGTGAAGGCCCTTTCAGGGGACTGTGAGGTCAAAACTATTTTCCTAAGAATGCTAAGATGTTATTCGCTTCTTAAACGATCCCTCCCATTTCAAATTTCAGATCTTCAAGGCTACATTTTTTAAATTTACTTTAACCAAAACAATGTAGCCCAACAGACAGGCTAATAAGTGCTGTATATTCGCTATTATTAGGGTTATTGTCCTCCTAAGCAAAACTATCTAAAACAATGCCATTCTTCTCACTACATTTTCATTTTAGAAAATCTAGTTTTTCTCCTAAAAATGTGGTTTATGTTCACATGGAATGGGCTTGTTATAATATTATTTATAATAATATAAAATTATTTTATTATAATATGGTGGTATAATATTAATAAATAATTTATATTTATAATATTATTATAACAATGCTTAATTAAATATTCTCAAAGCTTATCACTTTTAACTACTGCTGGGTCTAGAGTCCAAAGGGATCAGAGAGAGGGGAGAGGAGCTTTGTCCTTGTAGGAGATATTTCTAGCCATTCCTTTTGTGGTGGCAAAGCTGGAAACTGAGGAAACGGCCATCCACAGGGGAATGGCTGAACAAGCTGTGGTATGTGGTTGTCATGGAACACTATTGAGCCATAAGACATGAGGAACAGGATGAGTTCAGAAAAACCTGGAAAGAATTCTGTGAACGGATGCAAAGTAAAGTAAGCAGAACCAGGAAAACAGTGTATACAGTAATGGAAACAGTGTGCCAAGATCTCCAAGATCATCCCCAGGGGCTCAGGGTGAAAAAGGTGCTCCAAAGCTGTTAGGAAGATAGGAATTAGCAGGAACAAGAGCGAGCTGCAAAGCAGGAGCCGGAAATCTAGGAGGGCAGAAGGAAGATTCCAGAACTCTGAAGAGGACACAGACACAGTTTAGAAGCCAGGAGCTGAGGCAGAGAGCCTGGTCTTTCCAGGGTAGACCTGGGTAGCTCGACTCTCTATCCTGTGGCTTTTCCTGGTGATTCAGCCTATCCCTGGGAATCCTGGTGATGCTGAGAGCTTCTCAAGACTGCAGAGGACAACTGTCAGTGCGACTTTCCTTTGGCCCTGTGCCTGCTACCTTCAAGGCCTTCCCAATTTTATTTATTTAACTAAGGGGGGCGGTTTAATTTAATAGTTGTAGGAAGTAGATTTGTAGATAGAAAAATGGTGGATAGAGTGGGGAAACAACTAGGTTTGGAGGTTTATCTAGATCATCCCAATTCCCTTCCCTTCCTTCCCTCAACCTAAATTAAACTGTTACTTAGTTACATTTGTTGTTTATATGCATTCTTTAATTGTTCCCGTCTGATTACAGATTGAAGCACACCAGCTTTTGCTCTATTTCCTTCAAGAGTTTTTTTTAAATTATTATTTGTGGGATTTGTGTCTTCTGTCACAACATGGGAAATACGCAAATGTGTATTCCATGAAAGCACTGGTATAACCTATATCAGACTATTTACAACCCTGGGAAGAGAATCTAAATGGGAACATCTCAGATATCCATTTTAAAAAGTCATTTCTACAGGAGGCAGCTAGGTGACTTAGTAGATTGAGAGCCCAGGCCTAGAGGTGAGAGGTCCTAGGTTCGAATCTGGCCTCAGACCCTACCTAGCTGTGTGACCCTGGACAAGTCACTTAATCCCCATTGCCTAGCCCTTACTGCTCTTCTGTCTTAGAACAATGTTGATTCTAAGATTCTGAGCCACAATATTGATTCTAAGACAAAAGGCAAATTTGCAAAGAAAACTGTTTCTTCATATAATTGAAAGAATTTTAAAAGTTAAAAAGGAAAAAAAAATTTGCTTTGAATTTCCAATAGAGTAAATGTCAAAGCTATAATTTTCCATGAACAAAAGCTCTTTGGGATCCTCGATATATTTTTTTAAACCTTCACCTTCCATCTTGGAATCAATGCTGTGTATTGGTTCCAAGGCAGAAGAGTGGTAAGGGCTAGGCAGGGGGGGTCAAGTGACTTGCCCAGAGTCACACAACTGGGAAGTGTCTGAGGCCAGATTTGAACCCATGACCTCACATCTCTGGGCCTGGCTCTCAATCCACTGAGCTACCCAGCTGCCCCTCCTCAATAATTTTTAAGAGTGAAAAGGGGTCCAGAGACCAAAAAGTCTGAGAATATCACTGCCCAAGAATATAGGATATTGGGGTTGGGAAGAGCCTGAGATAGCCCTGGGTGGCTCAGATTGACCCATCTAGGTCAGTCCCAGAGCCGGAGTCCCTTGACTTTTCATCTAGTGCCTCACTCAGTCTGGGACACCCAGGAGGCAACGTATAGGACCGTGGTCAGGCCAGGTGCTTTACCCTTTCTTGTCTATTCAGGAAATAGGGCAGAGTGCCCCAGCAGGATGGAAAACCAGAAGATGGGAGGTTTAACTTGTACGGATTTCTGGTTGGTCTAAAGTTGTTACACTCTAAAGAGCATACTCTATAGCCTGTGGGAGGCAACATAGTATGATAGGAAGATTTATAGCCTGTGGATCTGGGTCAGGGATTCTAATTCGGATTCTGCCATTTACCTTGAGAAAGTCCCCTCCTTGTTGGAGGAGATGTGGCAAAATTGGGACACTGATGCATTGCTGGTGGAATTGTGAACTGATCCAACCATTCTGGAGGGCAATTTGGGCTATAAAACTGTGTTCCAGTAACACCACTACTAGGTCTGTATCCCAAAAAGATTAAAAAAATGCAGGGGGACCTACTTGTGCAAAAATATTTCTAGCTGTGTGTTTGTTTTTTTTTGTGATGGCAAAGAACTGGAGACTAAAGGGATGCCCCCCAGCTGGGGAACGGCTGAACAAGTTGTGGTACATGATGGAGACAGAATACTCTAGTGCTCTAAAGAATGATGAACAGGAGGATTTCAGGAAGAGCCGGAAAGAGCTGTGTGAACTGATGCAGAGTGAAATAAGCAGAACCCAGAGAACACTATGCACAGAAACCGAAACACTGTGGAATAACCAACCGACCATGAAAACTCCTCTCAGCAATGCAATGATCCAGGACAATTGGGAGGGACTTGGGACAAAGGACACTATCTATCCACCCCCAGAGAAAGAACTGCTGGAGTCAGGATGCAGAGGAAAGAATGCGATTTCTCACTTGCTTATTTGGGGCTTGGGTTTTCTGGGAGTGTTCTTTTACAAAAATGAAGCATATAGAAATGTTTTGCATGATCAACATGTATGACCCATGTTGAATTGCTTGTCAGCCCTGAGAGGGGGAAGAGAAGGTGAGAGAGAGAGAAAATTTGGATCATACAACTTTGGAAAACTTATGTGGAAATTTATTACATGTAATTGGTAAAAAAATAAAATAAACAAGAAAGTCACCTTTCCTCTTTGGACCTCAGTCTCCTTATCTGTAAAAAGGAGAGAGGATTGGACTGGATGGTCTCCAAGGTCCCTTCCAGCTCTCTATCTATGGCCTGTGACCCAGGGAGATGGAGCTCTTCACAGCCTAGAACGGGGAGGTCTGGATGCCCTCTTTTTCAAGTAGGTCTAATCCCAGCCCACAGCTCTTCTCCTGGAGTTCTTCCATACTAAGGTTTGATGTTGTTTCATTAAAAGTTCAAGGCTTGCCCTCCAAGGGGACTCCAGGAAGCCTGATTCTGTGTTTGAAGACCTTGAGCATAAAGCAAGCCCAGGCACCTGATATAATCCCCCAGGAGTGCCATTGTGAGCCATGAGGCAGGGTGGTCCAGTGGATAGGGCGCTGGCCTTGGAGACTTGGCTTTAAATCTTGCCTTGGTCATTTCACAGAATCATAGAAAGATCTCCCTGTCTCATGCTCCCCTCTCCATGCCAATTCATCCTCCATACAACTGTCAAAGTAATATTTCTATAGCCCAAGTCTGATCCTGTCACTCCCTTATTCAATAAACTCCAGTGGCTCCCTATTCCCTCCAGGATCAAAGAGAAACTTCTCTGCTGGACTGTCTTGCTCTGACCCCAATCTATCTTCTCAGATTCAATTTACATTCCTTCCCTTCTTGGGCACCAGAGGCCAGCCAACTGGCCGTATTGTTTCTCCCATCCGGCTTTCTCTACCTCTGGGCTCTCAACAGAATTCCCCCATTTCCTTTAAGCCTTAGCAGAAGCATCACCTTCTCCCTCAGTCTCCACACATATCCAGTGTGTCCCATAGGGTTGGCCCTAAGACTTTGGGACACTCTGTTTTCTGCCCAGACTCCTTACACAGGCACCTAAGTGGTATAAAATATGGAACACTCAACCTGGAGTCAGAAAGAGCTGGATTCAGATCCTGCTGAATTTCTTGTTGTGTGACCCTGGCCAAGTCACTTCATTTCTCTCTGCCTCAGTTTTGTCATCTGAAAAATGAGAATAATAACAGCACTGACCTCCTAGGGTTTTTTATGAGGATCCAGTGAGCTAGATAACCTACTCAAAGTGCTTTGCAAACCTTAAATACTAGCTATTATTTTTGGATATAGGTGTTGTTTTCTGTGATGTCATCTAAGCTTCTTGAGAGCCAGGACTGTGTCATTGTTATCTGGGTCTCCATCACCTAGCTCAGTGCAAGACTTGGTACTGAACGGATCTAGGGCAGGAAGGAGTCTCACGGCCCCTCTGGTCCAACTCTCATTCTACAGATGTGGAAACTGAGGTCCAGAAAGGCTTTGAGCAGTGAGGTATTGCAGTGGATAGAGGACCAGGATTGGAGTCAGGAAGACCTAAGTTCTAATCCAACCTCACACACTAGCTGTGTGATCCTGGGCAAGTCACTCAACCTTGTTTCCCAGAATTTCCTCATCTGTAAAACAAGCCAGAGAAGGAAGTGGCCAACCACTCCAGTATCTTTGTCAAGAAAACCCCAAATGGGGTCATGAAGAGCCAGACAGGGCTTAACAGCAACAGTGAAAGGCTTTGAGAATGAAACTTGCTCCAAGTCACGGGGATCAGAAGTTCCAGAGGTAGATTCGAACCCAGCTCTTTTGAATCCAGAGCCAAGGCTCGTTCTACTCTACTTCAAGCTCTCAGAACCTCAATTTCCTCATCAGCAAAATGGGAATAATATTTGTTCCTTAAAGGATGTAGTCATTAAAGCTATTCGTCATGGGCATGGAGGATGGGAGTTACACACTTGCCAAAAGACATCAATTCCCTCCAGGGGTTAAAAAATATTTTCACAGCCTTCTCCCTGGGTGTGGTTGAGTGCTTAGCTCCCAATTACCCTCCCCTCCCAGCCAGGTCTTCAACCTACTCACCTCCCATGATCTCTCCTCCTCTATCTCACCTCGGCCACACACACGCTGGTCATACTCTTGGTCTTGCCACCCCTGACAAATGTACCACTTCCATATTCTTGAATGGCTCTCCACCTCTCCCATATCAACTCTCTTCTTCCACATTGAGACCTCCAATCCCTTGACCCTCCATTTGTCTCCCAGGCATCACCCCTGCACTAGCCTAGACTCTTCCTTCCCAGCTTGACCCTTTGGTGAACCAGTTCAACTCTACACTGTCTTCCTTCCTTCTTGCATCCCCAGCCTCCTGCTCATATCACCCATTGTGCCCTGCCAAGTCTCAGCCTGGGGTCGCTCCCAGCATCCTCCAACTTCACTCCCATGTGTATATGTGCCAGCATTCACACATACCCACACACACACATGCACAAACACACACAGGAATAAAGGTAGAGAAAATCATTCAACCAATCTGACTGGGTCCAGTAATATATTATAAATATGTAGTAAATGTATAATCTCAACTGGGCTCTCACTGCTGCTAGGCAATCCTTCTACACCTCCCTAATTAACTTTCTCTTCCACTTTCCACAGAGGCACTCCCAGATTTCTTCATGCCTCCTCAAGTCTTCCATGACTTCTCTTCCCCCTACTCTCTCAGTGAGAACTTTGCCTCATATTTTACTTTAAAAAAAAATGGTGCCCTTCATTGAGAGCTCCACCTTCCTTGTCTCCCATCACCCAGATGCCTCCTGCCACTATCTTCTCCCATACTATAGTCCCCAAAACATGACCTAGGCTAGCCCCTCTCTACATAAACACTATTTTCTCCTTTATCATCCTCCTTTCTCATTTCTCTTCAGTCTCTCCCTGTCTGTGGGCTGCTTTCCCAATTTCGTGCCAAAATCCTCATGTCTCCCCCAACCCTCACAGCCTAACTATTGCCCCATATCACTCTTTTTTTTTTTTTTTAATAAGAATCCCTACCTTCCATCTTGGAGTCAAGACTGTGTATTGGCTCCAAGGCAGAAGAGTGGTAAGGGCTAGGCAATGGGGGTCAAGTGACTTGCCCAGGGTCACACAACTGGGAAGTGTCTGAGGCCAGATTTGAACCCAGGACCTCCTGTCCTTAGGCCTGGCTCTTGATCTACTGAGCCACCCAGCTGCTCCCACCCCATATCACTCTTGTTTTTGTGACTAGACTCCTTGAGAAGGCCACCTACAATATACTTCTAATATAGTTCTCTTCTCATTCTCATTTTTATTCTCTACAGCCTGGCTCTGTACTCATCATTGTATCAACACCCTCCAAAGTTACTAATGATCTTTTTTTTCTAATCCTTACCCTCCATCTTAGAGCCATTACTATGTATTGGTGCCAAGGCAGAAGAGTGGTAAAGGCTGGGCAATAGGGGTTAAAGGACTTGCCCAGGGTTACCCAGCTAAGTGTCTGAGGTTAGACTTGAACCCAGAACCTCCTGTCTCCAAGCCTGGCTCTCAATTCACTGAGCCACTTGGCTGTCCTTTGGCCCTTTTTCTCCTCATCCTGTCTACTTCTTCATTTGGCCATCTCACAAGTTCCCATGGATTCAAGTATCATTTCTATGCTGATAATTCTCAAATTTTCTTATCTCTGATGAGCTCCAGTCTTTCATTTCCAACAATCCAGTAGACATCATCTATTGACTGCATCCAAACTGAACTCATCAAACTTATCTTTCCTCCCAAACCTACCCCACTTCCAATCCCTGTTGATAAGGTTGAGGGCCCCATCAGCCCCCCAGACTGACCCAGGCATCATCCTTGCCTCCTCACTTATCTACTCTGTTGCTAAGACCTGCCAATTTTACCTCCATCACCTCCATCTTTCACATTCTTTCTTTTCTCTCCTTTTACACAGGTACCACCCTCACCTCATGCCTGGACTGCTCGCTGCTGGTGGGTCTGCCAGCCTCACATCTCTCCCCACTCCAGGCTGTCTAACCACCAGTGATCTTCCTAAAGCCAAGGTCTTGCCATGCCTCCCCATTACTCAATAAACTCCAGGGGTTCTCTATACCTTTAGTACCCCTCTCGAGGCTGAGGGGAACTGATGGGACCCAAACCTGTCAGTGAGTTAGCAGGTTGTCTACCCCCCCCCCCCCCCCCCCCCCCCCCATCAGGTGAAGACCTTCTCCCAGCAGTGCCTGAAGCAGGTGCTGTGGAGCACTTAGAGCTTGGTCAGATGTGAAAGCTGCCAAAGTCTCCCACTGAACCTGGGTCATTGCCAATTATTTTGACTTGTGTCTTGCTACTGGACTTGGATGCCTCTGGAAGAGTCAGGGGGGCTGAACTTTGCCCAACTCTGCCCACTTCAATCCAAAGACTCCCTTGTGATGTCACTAGTCATCTTCAAAAAACAAAAGCCTGAACAATAAAAACAGTACCTCCAATATCAAATCTAAAATCCTGTTTGGCATCCAAAACCCTTCATAATCTTCCCTACCCCCAACACCCTCTCTAGGCTTCTTGTGTCTCACACTCTGATTCAGGAACACTCTTTGCTGTCCCTCAAACAAGACATTTATTTGATCTCCAGATTCCAGGGCATTTTCCAGGAATGCTCTTCTCCTTCACCCCTGA